>NC_045986.1:6475217-6775217 GCF_010909765.2 Amblyraja radiata | reverse complement strand
CTCATATCTTCTTTTAGCTTTTCTAATTTATTTCTTAAGATTCTTTTTACATTATTTTTACTCCTCAAGCACCTCATTTACTCCATGCTGCCTATAATTATTGTAGATCTCTCTCTTTTTCCGAACCAAGTGTCCAATTTCCATTGAAAACCAAGGCTCTTTCCAATTTTTACTATTTCCTTTCAACCGAACAGGGACATAAAGATTCTGTACTCTTAAAGTTTCATCTTTAAATATCCTCTATTTCTCCTCCACATCCTTCCCATCAAACAAAATGTCCCAATTCATTCCTTTTAAATCCTTTCGCATCTCCACAAAGTTAGCCTTTCTCCAATCAAAAATCTCAACCCTAGGTCCAGGTCTGACCCTCTCCATAATTATATTGAAACTAATGGTATTGTGATCACTGGACCCGAAGTGTTCCCCAACACATTCCTCCGCCACCTGACCTGTCTCATTTCCTAACAGGAGGTCCAGCACCGCCCCTTCTCTGGTACGTACCTCTAAGTATTGCTGCAAAGAATTATCCTGCACACATTTTACAAACTCCAAACCATCCAGCCCATTTACAGAATGTGTTTCCCAGTCTATGTGTGGAAAATTGAAATCTCCCACAATCACTACCTTGTGCTTACTACTGATATCTGCGATCTCCTTACATATTTGCTCTTCCAATTATCGCTCCCCATTAGGCGGTCAATAACACACCCCTATAAGTGTTGCTACACCTTTCCCATTTCTCAGTTCCACCCAAATAGCCTCTCTAGACGAGCCCTCTAATCTATCCTGCTGTAATATCTTCCCTGACAAGCAATGCAACACCTCCACCTCTTGCCCCTCCAATTCTATCACATCTGAAGCAACGAAATCCTGGAATATTTAGTTTCCAATCACAGCACTCCTGCAACCATGTTTCACTGATCGCCACAACATCATACTTCCAGGTGTCAATCCAGGCTCTAAGCTCATCCAGCTTTCTTACAATGCTCCAAAGATTAAAATATACACATTTAAGAAACCCACCCCCTCGTATTCTCTGTTTATTATCTTTTTCTTCTTTCTCCGCTACATTTTGTGTCCAAGTGCTACCCTTCTCTGCCTCCTGCCTCACACACTGACTACTAGCTTTCCCTTTTTGAGTACCTCCACCCCAACCGTTCTAGTTTAATGTCTCCACAGTAACCTTTGCAAATCTCTCCGCCAGGATATTGGTCCCCCTCGGGTTCAAGTGCAACCCATCCTTTTTGTACAGGTCGCACCTTCCACAAAAGAGGTCCCAATGATCCAGAAACTTGAATCCCTTCCCTCTGCACCAATCCTTCAACCACGCATTTATCCTCCACCTCGCTCCGTTCCTACTCTCACTGTCGCCTGACACAGGCAGTATTCCCGAGATGGTTACCTTTGCGGTCCTTCTCTTTAACTCTCCTCCTAATTCCCTAAATTCTCCTTTCAGGACCTCTTCTCTTTTTCTACCTATGTCACTGGTACCTATATGTACCACGACCTCGGGCTCCTCTCCCTCCCATTTCAGGATATCTTGGACACGTTCAGACACATCCCAGACCCTGGCACCAGGGAGCCAAACTACCATCCGGGTCTCCCGACTGCGTCCAGAGAATTGTCTGTCTGACCCCCTAACTATAGAGTCCCCTATTACTAATGCCCTCCTCTTCTTTTCCTTACCCTTCTGAGCAACAGGTCCGATCTCTGTACCGGAGGCCCTGCCGCTGTTGCTACCCCCAGGTAGGCTGTTCCCCCCAACAGTACTCTAACATGATTACTTATTGTCAAGTTGTACAGCAACCGGGGTAATCTCTAGTCCCTGCTTGTGCCCCTTGTCCCTCCTAACCGTGACCCACTTGCCTGCCTCCTGTGGTCTTGGAGTGACCACCTCTCTGCAACTCCTCTCAATTACTTCCTCGCTCTCCCTGACCAGACGGAGGTCATCGAGCTACTGCTCCAGGTTCCTAATACGGCCCCTTAAGAGCCCCATCTCGACGCATCTGAGCAGATGTGGAAGTCTGGAAGGCTATCAAATTCCTTGACCTCCCACATCTGACATCCTGCACAGTAAACTGCCCAGGCACTCATACTCCCCACTCTTACCTAGGATACAATACAAAGTACAATACAATACAAACTGCTGGAAGAAATCAGCAGGGATCGCAGACGTGCTGGTCGTGTTTGCAAGCCCACTGTAAAATACCCGGGCTACGTTTGACTTTCCTCCGGATTATTATCATTTATTATGCATGCCCTATTTAGCCAATAGTTTTATATTTACAGTGAATTCATGAAGATGGAGGATGTGGATCAGTGTCACTCTGTCACTACGAGTCATAATATGGCTCCGCCCACATGTTTAATAGAAAGCCTTTTTCCCTTTCTCTCCCAGTCTTGAGCTGTATGTTAAGATGACGTTACCTATGCTAATAAAAGTATTTGAATCCTAATCATTGTGTGTGAGTTATGTCAATCCAACAACCCTATGCCGTTTTTTCTGTGGAAATGTATCCTCATTTTACTCCCAACCCTTCAATGACAATTATTGAAATTTCCGCTGTTTTGACCATTTTTCTCTCAACACTAGTTCCCCTACTGCACTCCCTCCATAGAACATCTGAAAGTTTACTTCTGTAGATAATGCAGAAGGCACTCAGCGGAATTGGGACAGTTCAATAATCCGATGTATTCACCCCAATGAGACACATTTTGAATGTAGTGACATGAGACAGATAGGTCCACAAGGGTGACTTGTCTTGTGTATGGCGCGCACAGCTTAAAGTTGCAGGTCAACTTGTTTTATTTGATGTTGTTTGTGCACGTCGGGTTGATTGCATTAGTCGAACCAGGGTGGACCACATGAGGGTTGCAATCTTCCACTCCACAAGGGCGACTGAATGGCGCCACATGCAGAGCTGCTGCATCACGGCGCAAGAGACCATGCTTTGATCCTGACCTGCGGTGCTCTCTGTGAAGAGTTTGTACTTTCTCTCTGCGGGATTCTTCCTGGTGCTCTTTTTCCCTCGTACAACCCAAAGAGGAACTGAGTTCGTAAATTGATTGAGCTCTGTCAAATTATCCGCAGTGTGTAGAAGGTGGTTGCGACCGTACATCAGTAAACTAAACTAATCAATACACTATAACAACATCTCACACCTTGCTCGCGGGCATAGCTTATGAAGGAAGCCATCACACATGAAACAAATGCATACGGCGCACCTTACGGAGTCGGACAGCTCGAAGGAGGTAGGCATACTTTATAAACTGTTTATCCAACCCTATCTGGAGCGATCCCACGGAGGACCCCCCCTCTCTCTCGAGATGCCTCGCCAGGCTGAGCGAGAAGAGAGAGTAGAAAGCGAGAAGAGAGAGGAGATGATGAGCGAGACGGAGAGCGTAGATCAGAACTCTTCTCGCTATCTCTATCTCTCGCTCTCTCTCTCTCTCTCTATCTCTCTCTCTCTCTCTCTCTCTCTCTCTCTCTCTCTCTCTCTCTCTCTCTCTCTCTCTCTCTCTCTTTGTTCCTACGATCACAGATTGAATAGCTACAAACAGCAAATAAGAAAAACTTATAAATCGTGGCTTGCAATCTTGTTTACTTTAAGGGCGGTCACGGTGGCGCACCCAGGAATTCAGATTGTGGAGCCGCAAGTGTGCAGAACTCTGCCCAGTTGCAACTGCACAGCACGCGCACACAGAAGTGTTGTCCATAATTAACCATAATCCTTTCACGCTTATAGTAACAGGCAGCTTGTTCTCGGCTGTCAGTGGGAATTTAATAGGAGAAGGGAGCCGTGACAGTTCACGTTACTGAGACGATTATCATCCAACCAGAATTTAAATGTCCCGCTGACTTTGAGTGAGAAGCCTAGTCAGTCCTGAAGCCCTCTCTCACAGCGGTACGGGCTTTCTGTGGTGTATATTTATATAAATAACATCTGAAACCATAGTGGAAGGTCCCATCACCGTTTTGTATGGTTTAACGAACCTAATTCCTCGGATGACTTAGAACCTTAACACCATCCATCTATCATAGAAACATAGAAACATAGAAAATAGCTGCAGGAGTAGGCTATTCGGCCCTTCGAGCCTGCACCGCCATTCAATAATATCATGGCTGATCATCCAACTCAGTATCCCGTACCTGCCTTCTCTCCATACTCCTTGATCCCTCTAGCCATAAGGACCACATCTAACTCCCTCTTAAATATAGCTAATTAACTGGCCTCAACTACCTTCTGTGGCAGAGAGTTCCAGAGATTCACCACTCTCTGCGTGAAAAATGTTTTTCTCATCTCGGTTCTAAAGGATTTCCCCTCTATCCTTAAGCTGTGACCCCTTGTCCTGGACTTCCCCAACTTCGGGAACAATGTTCCTGCATCTAGCCTGTCCAGTCCCTTTAGAATGGTGTACGTTTCTATAAGATCCCTCTCAATCTCCTAAATTCTAGCGAGTACAATCCGAGTCTATCCAGTCTTTCTTCATAAGAAAGTCCTGACATCCCAGGAATCAGTCTGGTGAACCTTCTCTGCACTCCCTCTATGGCAATAATATCCTTCCTCCGATTTGGAGACCAAATCTGTGCGCAATACTCCAGGTGTGGTCTCGCCAAGACCCTGTACAAATGCAGCAGAACCTCCCTGCTCCTATACTCATATCCTTTTGCTATCAGTGGCGTCTATGGGGCAGGGGTCCGGAGGTGTGTGGGCAGGTGCTGTAGGCGGGCGTTGTGTGGGCGGGGGGAATAATAATTTTTATTTATGAGCGCCTTTCAAGATTCTCAAGGACACCTTACAAAGATTTAGCAGGTAGAGGAAAAACATGTAAGGGGAATGAAATAAATAGTAGAGACATGATTAGTACACAAAGTAAAGACATAATTCAATTCAAAAAATGTAGGCGGTGAGGGGGTTGTGGGTGGATGGTGGGTATGGGCGGGGGAGTTGTGCGGGAGGGGGTGTGGGCGGTGGGGAGTTATGGGTGATGTTGTGGGGGAGGGTGGTGTGGGGGATGTGGAGGAGTAGTGGGGGTACGAGGGTGTGTCGGCGGAGGGGGGATTTGTGGGGGAGAGACGTGTTTGGGCGGGCGGGTGTGTTGTGGGGGAGAGGGATGTATGGGCGGGGGGAGTTGGGAGTGAGCTCAGAGAAAAGACGGGGAAGAGGTAGCGACTGCGATATATCCCTTCGATGGTGGGGAGGTCAGAGCCGTTGATGGACTGGGCAGTGGTTACAACTTTCTGCATCCCTTTCCGCTCCTGGACGCTAAGGTTGCCGAACCAAGCCACGATGCAACCAGTCAGCATGCTCTCTACTGTGCACCTGTAGAAGTTCGAGAGTCCTCTTTGACATACCGACTCTCCGTAGTCTTCTCAAGAAGTAGAGGCGCTGTTGTGCTTTCTTTACAATAATATCAGTGTTTTGGGACCAGGAAAGATCTTCCGAAATGTGCACGTCCAGGAATTTGAAGTTCTTGACCCTCTCCACCATCGTCCCGTTGACGTAAACGGGATTGTGGGTCCCAATCCTACCCGTTCCAAAGTCCACAGTCAGTTCCTTGATTTTGCTAGTGTTGAGAGCCAGGTTATTGTGTTGGCACCATTTGGCCAATCGGTCGATCTCACTTCTATACTCTGACTCGTCACCATCAGTGATTCGTCCCACAACAGTGTTTTCGTCGGCGAACTTGATGATGGAGTTTGCACTATGGCCGGCTACGCAGTCATGGGTATGGAGTGAGTACAGCAGGGGGCTGAGCACGCAGCCTTGAGGTGCTCGCGTGCTGATTGTTATCGAGGATGACACATTTCCCCCAATACGGACAGACTGTGGTCTGTGGATGAGGAAGTCGAGGATCCAATTGCAGAGGGATGCGCAGAGACCCAGGTCTGAGAGCTTGGTAACCAGCTTGGAGGGGATGATTCTATTAAATGCCGAGCTTTAGTCAATGAATAACAGCCTGACATATGTGTTTTTGTTGTCCACGTGGTCCAGAGCGGAGTGGAGAGCCAGTGAGATCGCATCCACCGTTGATCAGAGTTGCTGCTTTCCAGACTCCGGACTGTGCTTCGTCTCTGCCGCTGGGCTGGGTTTCTTATGCTGGGCTGCGACTGTGACGCTGGGCTGGGCTGGGTCTCCGACGGTGGGCTGGTCCCCCTTCGCCGGACGCCGGGGTGCTCGGCGACTGCTGTACGCTGGTGTGCTCGAAGCTGGGCTGCTCGGCGCTGCGCTGCTCGGCGCTGGGCTGTTCGGGGCTCGTCTGATCGGGGCTGGGCTGCTCGGGGCACTGCTGCTCGGGGCTGGGTTGTTCGCGACTGGGCTGCTTCGGACTGGGCTGCTTCAGGTCCTTCCGAAATTTATGGCCGGTTGGAAACCTCCACCGGCCGCCAACTCCAGTAAAAACGCGATGGTGCAGGAAGGGGCGCAGCGTCTGGGTGAATGACAGGGGAAGAGACTGGAGTTGTCCAATGAACCAGATATGATAAGAGAACTCGAGGTAAAGGAACCGCTTGGAGGTAGTGATCATTATATGATTAATTTTTTTCTGCAATATGAGAAAGAGTAGGTTAAATCGGAAGTGTCAGTGATGCAGTTGAACAAAGGGGACTATGAAGGCATGAGAGAGGAGCTGGTCAAGGTAGACTGGAAAGGGATCCTAACAGGAGTGACGGTGGAACAGGAATGGCAGGAATGTATGGGCATAATCCGGAAGACGTAGGTTCATTTCATTCCAAATAGGAAGAAATATTCTAAGGGGAGTAGGTGGCAACCGTGGCTGACAAGGGAAGTTAGGGATAGAATAAAACTAAAGGAAAAGATGTATAACACAGCAAAGAGTAGCCGGAAGCTAGAGGATTGGGAAACTTTCATAGGACAACGGAAGGAAACAAAACGGGCAATAGGGGCTGAAAAGATAAAGTACGAAGGGGAACTGGTCAGGAATATAAAGAAGGACAGTAAAAGCTTCTTTAGATATGTTAAGGGAAAAGGAATAGCAAAGTCAAATGTGGGTCCCTTGAAGGCAGACACGGGTGAAATTATTATAGGGAACAAGGAAATGGCAGAAGAGTTGAACAGGTACTTCGGATCTGTCTTCACTACGGAAGACACAAATAAGCTCCCAGAAGTATTGGAGGACAGAGGATCTAAGGGGTAGAGGAACTGAAAGAAATTTGCATTAGGCGAGAAATAGTATTGGGTAGGCCAATGGGACTGAAGGATGATAAATCCCCTGGACCTGATGGTCTGCATCCCAGGGTCCTCAGTGAGGTGGCACTCGAAATAGTGGACGCATTGTTGATCATTTTGCAATGTTGATGTTCAATAGATCAGGATCAGTTCCTGTGGATTCGAGGATAGCTAATGTTATCCCACATTTCAAGAAAGGAGCAAGAAGAGAAAACGGGGAATTACAAACCAGTTAGCCTGACTTCGGTGGTGGGAAAGATGCTGGAGTCAATTATTAAAGAGGTAATAATGGGGCATTTGGATAGCAGTAAAAGGATTAGTCCAAGTCAACATGGATTTATGAAAGGGAAATCATGCTTGACTAATCTTCTGGAGTTTTTTGAGGATGTGACAAGTAAAATGGATGAAGGGGTGCCAGTGGATGTAGTGTATCTAGACTTTCAGAAAGCCTTTGATAAGGTCCTGCACGGGAGACCAGTGACTAAAATTAGAGCACATGGAATTGGGGGTAGGGTGTTGACATAGATAGAACATTGGTTGGCAGACCGGAAGCAAAGAGTAGGAGTAAACGGGTCCTTTTCAGAATGGCAGGCAGTGGCGACTGAGGTACCACAAGGCTCGGTGTTGAGGACACAACTGTTTACCATATATATTAATGATTTGGAAGAGGGAATTAGGAGCAACACTAGCAAAGCTGGTGGGCAGTGTGAACTGTGAAGAGGATGTTAGAAGGTTGCAGGGTGACCTGGACAGGTTGAGTGAGTGGGCAGATGCGTGGCAGCTGCAGTATAATATAGATAAATGTGAGGTTATCCACTTTGGCGGCAAAAACAAGGGGGCAGATTATTATCTCAATGGGGTTAGATTAGGTAAGGGGGAGGTGCAGCGAAACCTGGGCATCCTTGTACACCTGTCACTGAAAGTTGGCTTACAGGTAGAGCAGGCAGTGAAGAAAGCTAATGGAATATTGGCCTTCATAACAATAGGATTTCAGTATAGGAATAAAGAGGTTCTTCTGCAGTTGTATAGGGCTCTGGTGAGACCACATCTGGAGTATTGTGTACAGTTTTGGTCTCCTAATTTGAGGAAGGACATCCTTGTGATTGAGGCAGTGCATCGTAGATTCACGAGATTGATCCCTGGGATGGCGGGACTGTCATATGAGGAAAGATAAAGACTGGGCTTGTATTCACTGGAGTTTAGAAGGATTCTTATAGAAACATTTACAATTATAAAAGGACTGGTCAAACTAGATGCAGGAAAAATGTTCCCAATGTTGGGCGAGTCCAGAACCAGGGGCCACCGTCTTAGAATAAAGGGGAGGTCATTTAAGACTGAGGTGAGATAAAACTTTTTCACCCAGAGTGTTGTGAATTTATGGAATTCCCTACCACAAAGGGCAGTGGAGGCCAAGTCTCTGGATGGATTTAAGAGAGAGTTAGATAGAGCTCTAGGGGCTAGTGGAGTCAAGGGATATGGGGAGATGGCTGGCACGTGTTATTGATAGGGGACGATCAGCCATGATCACAATGCATGGCGGTGCTGGCTCTAAGGGCCGAATGGCCTCATCCTGCACCTAGTTTGTATGTTTCTGTTTCAAATTCTGGAATACACTTCTGTGCGCGCGTGCTGTGCAGTTGCAACTGGGCAGAGGTCTGTAGACTTGCGGATCCACAATCTGAATTCATGGCAATGGTAGATGAAGGAGGTTTTGATATCACATTTTAATAGTAAGATTAAACGAGAACTTACCAGTTTGAAGTTTGATCTTTATTTTATGAGGAGTTACGATGAGGGATTACGTGAAGAAGCCCCATTCAGCCGCACGTGCGTCAATCTTCAACACAGCGGCGTGAAATCACAGATAATAATAGTGACTGAAATATGATAGTAAGATGAAAGAAGACTAGAACTACCAGATGATCTTAATGAGGGTTGGGAGCGGAGAGCACGTAATTCCTCATTGTAACTCCTCATAAAATAAAGATCAAACTTCAAACTGGTAAGTTCTCGTTTAATCTCACTATTTTACTTCGGAGTCACGTGAGTGACTACGTGAAGATTTCAAAACTCTGTGATTACATACCGTGAGAAACAAGTCTACACAACCACAACTGCCCCATTGAGGAATTAGGGAAACATTCATAATGCATACAGTCATGACATAGATTTAAACATGCTGATGCTGTAATAAGCAATAACATTAGTCACATCTCTCATCCGGATGGAACCTATAACAGAACATAAAATACATTGAGAAATACCCCTGGTCTGGCAACGAGTTATTATAACATGTTTGAAAATTTGTTCGTTTGACCACGCTACAGCCGTTAGGATGTGGTCCAGCGGAACATAATTAACCCTTGCTGCTGCTGTTATAGCAGCCCTGGTGGAGTGAGAACCGGATCAGTATCTACTCCTGCATAACTCAACTCAGTTTTAACATCTTTGTAACTAACAATCGTAGTTAGCTCAGAGTCTCAACGGCTCTGGTGACCTTGACGTATTGTTGTATATGCGTGTCCCCACACAACGAAAGGTCCCTGAGTATGTTTTGAGCTATTTTAAGACCTGACACCCCTACTGCAATGCTTAAATTAATTATAGCATAAAATACTATGCATATATTTGCAGATGTAACCGTCCTCTCCTGTCACAATAATGGAGCGAGTGACCTGTTGTACTAACCAGCGCCAGGAGGACAACTACCTAATGAGGTCCGATCAAAGCTAAGAATGTAGCTGGAACACCCTGGTTAAATAGTGTTACACAATGTCAATCTCCAATACTGCATTGTACTTGTCCTGGGAAACCTGTGTAACAGATATCCTTTACTAACTCGACATTCGAGTTGAACCCAATAACTTGGACCTCATTAGCTACAGTAAGTCTGATGGAAAACCCCTTGGCACAGTTGACCCAATAACTGAATATTGTCAAAGACCATTTAAATGAACTGCAATAACTCAGAATCTGTACCATTTTAAATGTAACTTGAGCATTAAACAAACGCTTCCCATCTCCTGAAGCAGCAAAGTACCACTTTTTGGTACCATTCCAGCCCAAGCCGTAAGCAGTCTATTGAGAATCTGTAGAACATATATTGATTTTATCATGCAACGGCTGATCTCTCAAGCCACAGACTGAACCAGCAAGTTACATTTAAAATAACCATATTAGGTTGCATTATTATTATTCCCGACAAATCGGGAATCAAACTGCACAGGCCAATTCCACAGCTGGAACCTAAAGCTGACTTGATGACTCTATTTCAAGACTCGACTCATAAAGCAAAATGGAGGAAGACATAAAAGACCATTCCTCATGCTTGTAGCGAGAATGTATCTTTCGCCACTGTTATGCAACATATCGTGCAACCTTTGAATTAGCATGAAACAACATATCTATATTCGGTGTTGCATTGAATCAGAATTTCATAAATACTGTGTGTTCCAACACCCATTCTGTGTTGTCATTGATCTGTACTTAATGATACTCCAGTGGCAAATGAGATTATGTACCTTTTACAGGATCTTTTCCCTGATTGCACCCTCGTGCCTATCATATACCACATCAGAGTGTATCAACATGAAGTTGAGCATGCACCTATGCATATTCACTCAATCACTCTTTAACCCATAAAATGCACTTAGGGTCTATAGATAGTTGATACCAATACTGAAGAGTTAATAACTCATGCAAATCTCCTGCACCTCCTACTAGCGATGACATTCGCATTTTCCCACCTTAAGCCATAGCATAATTTTGCAATATAATGACATTGTAGCGTGTGTCTTGGAATAAAGCACGGAGTCGTGTTTAGAGAGAGACACCTTTTATTCTGATCCTCCCGGTTGTAGGGAAGACCAAACGAGAGAAAGATGGCACCCAAACCCCACCCTTTAAAGCCTCCGGCTAAGGGCCGCCTCCGGACTGAACCACTCCTGTGCCGAGGGGTTCGACACTAAGGTGGCACGACCCTTGGGAGCCGCCACAGGACCCCCCCCCAGAACCAGAGGCACGAAACGCACCGGCGGGCGAACGACCCGGCCGGCCCGTGTGCGGAAGTTAGCCGCTCGTGGGGCTTGCGGAGGCATAGGTGGAGGGACAGGACGAGGGACCGGCGGGAGGACAGGTGGAGTGACAGGCGGAGGGAGCCGTGAAGGGGGGCGCCCTCGGGGCCGAGGTTGGGCAACCAGCACCGGCTGGTCAATGTCCAGGTGTGCCGGCTTCAACCGGTCGATCGACACTGCCTCCGGCCGGCCCCCCATGTCCAGGACAAAAGTCGACTGCCCGTGTTCCAGCACTCGGAACGGACCCTCGTACGGCCTCTGGAGTGGAGTCCGGTGGGCATCACGGCGCAGGAAGACGTACGGGCAGTCCCTGAGGGCTGATGGCACGTGTGGGCGAAATGTCCCATGGCGGGACGTCGGGACGGGTGCGAGCCTGCCAACTTGCTCGCGAAGGCGCTGTAGGGTGGATGAGGGCGTTCCCTGCTGCCCCGGCGCCGACGGCACGAACTCCCCGGGCACCGTGAGTGGCGACCCGTAAACGAGCTCCGCCGATGATGAGCCCAAGTCCTCTTTGGGAGCAGTCCGGATGCCCAGCATGACCCACGGCAACTCGTCCATCCAGTCCGGGCCGGAGAGTCGTGCCTTCAGTGCTGCCTTCAGCTGCCGGTGGAATCTCTCCTGGTTGTAGCAGATAGATGTAGTGTACTCCGATATATAGGCCAATTGCCGCTGCTGACGTGCGGACCAGGGATCGGAAACTTTCTGCAGGGCGAAAGTGAGCGGCTTATGGTCGGTGTAGGCGGTGAACGGGCGGCCCTCCAGGAAGTAACGAAAATGGCGCACAGCCAGGTACAGAGCCAGGAGCTCACGATCGAACGCGCTGTACTTGGTCTGCGCACGGTTGAGGTGCCGACTGAAGAAGGCCTGGGGCCGCCAACCTCCGCCCGTCAGCTGCTCCAGCACAGCACCAACCGCCGACTCCGAGGCGTCCACCGTGAGAGCAGTCTGGGCATCTCCCCGCGGGTGTACCAGCAGTACGGCCCGAGCAAGGGCCTCCTTCGCGCCGTCGAAAGCTGCCTCCGCCTCGTGGGTCCACTCAACGCTTTTGTGCTGCCTACCCGCCAGAAGTTGATACAGGGGCCGCATGATGTGGGCCGCGGATGGCACGAACCGATGATAAAACGCCACCATGCCGACAAATTCCTGCAGGCCACGCACCGTGCGTGGGCGGGGAAACCGGCGGATGGCGTCGACCCTGTCAGGCAGGGGAACCGCGCCTTGCGCAGTCACGCGGTGGCCGAGGAAGTCAATTTCATTCACCCCAAAACGGCACTTGTCCAGGTTGATGGCCAAACCATGCTCGCTGAGCCGCTGACAGAGCTGTCGAAGGTGAGCACAGTGTTCCTGTTGCGAGCGGCTGGCCACCAGGATGTCGTCCAGGTACACGAACACGAAATCGAGGCCGCGACAAACCCCGTCCATGAGGCGCTGAAAGGCCTGTGCTGCGTTTTTGAGGCCGAACGGCATCCGAGTAAACTCGAAAAGCCCGAATGGCGTGATGATCGCCGTCTTCGGCACGTCATCCGGGTGAACTGGGATCTGATTATAACCCCGTACCAAATCCACTTTGGAAAAAATCGTGGCCCCAGCCAAATGGGCCGTGAAGTCCTGGATGTGGGGTACGGGGTATCGATCCGCTGTTGTTGTCGCGTTCAACCGTCGGTAATCCCCACATGGCCGCCAGCCCCCGCTTGACTTGGGGACCATGTGGAGTGGGGACGCCCAAGGGCTGCTTGAAGGGCGGACGATCCCCAAGGCCTCCATCGTGCGGAATTCCCGCCGTGCCAGACGCAGTTTATCTGGTGGCAGTCGCCGTGCTCGTGCATGGAGTGGTGGGCCGGTAGTCGGGATATAATGCAACACTCCGTGGCTGGGGGTTGCTGATTGAAACTGCGGAGTGAGAATGTCCGGGAACGCAGCCAAGATACGTGCAAATCGGGAGTCCACGGACGCCAGTGGCCGTCCCACCGGTTGATCCACACGCAACGTGATCGGCTCCATCGTGGTGGCGTTGATCAAACGCTGACGTCCGACGTCCACCATGAGGGAATGCGCCCGGAGGAAATCGGCCCCGAGCAATGGTTGGGAGACGTCGGCAATGGTGAAGCTCCATGAGAAATGGCAGGAGCCGAGCACGATGGGAACCATCCGCAGTCCATATGTGCGGATGGGGCTGCCGTTCGCCGCGGTGAGGACGGGCCCCCGCTTACCGGAACGAATGTCGGCCAGCGAAGGGGGCAGGACGCTGAGCTCCGCTCCTGTATCCACGAGGAAGCGGGTCCCGGAGCGCCGATCCCAGGCAAAAAGGCGATGAATTTGGCCGGCCGCCGCGGGGACTATTGGCAGCCGGCCCAGGCGTTTCCCGGGAATGTGCATGGCTGGCGGCATTGTTGTGCTGCAGCACCCCAGCGTTGATGGTAGTAGCACCAACGTCTCCTGTTGGAGTCACTTGGAGCTTGCCTGCTCCTGCTGGTGGTGCCTGCAGCTTGCTGGCGCTGGGCTGCAGGTGCAGTACCCCTCACTGCCGCTGGGGGCGATCGTACGGGCCGTCGGGCTGGAGCTGTCACTCCTTCCACATCTCCCCCGCCCCACCGGGGGAATTCGGGAGCTGCTGGGGTGACATCATCGGCGTACCTGCTGACGGCGAGCGCGTTGACGTCATCAGGGCGCGTCGACCTCAGCGCGACCCCGTCTCTGCTGACGCCCAGCGCGCTGACGTCATCAGGGCGCGCCATCCACAGGGCGTCGGCGCGCCTTCCGAGGGCCCGAAGGTCGGCAAACGAGACGTCGGTGAGCTGCAGACGAATGTAGGCCGGCAGCAGATGCAGGTATGTGTACTCGAACATCAGGCACGGCGTGTGCCCGTCTAGTAGAGCCACCATCTCCTTCAGGAGGCTAGATGGCCGTCTGTCGCCTAGGCACTGCATATGCACGAGTCTTCCTGCCCGCTCCATCCTACTCAGTCCGTAAATCTGGAGCAGGAGCTCCTTAAGGCCGAGGTATTTATCATTGTCCGGGGGGTCTGCGAGGAAGTCCGTGACCTCTTCAGCCGCATCCTGGTCGAGGGCCCCCACCAGGTAGTAGAAACGGGTGGCATCGACCGTGATGCCCCGCAGGTTGAACTGGGCCTCCGCCTGCTGGAACCAGATGAGCGGCCGGGTGGTCCAGAACTTGGGCAGTTTAACGGAGACCGCGTCCAGAGACAGGGCCAGGCCGGCCTGTGAGGAGGTAGGGCTTTCTCTTCTCTCCATCATGACGCCAATGGAGCGTCGGGGTCACCAATGTAGCGTGTGTCTTGGAATAAAGCACGGAGTCGTGTTTAGAGAGAGACACCTTTTATTCTGATCCTCCCGGTTGTAGGGAAGACCAAACGAGAGAAAGATGGCACCCAAACCCCACCCTTTAAAGCCTCCGGCTAAGGGCCGCCTCCGGACTGAACCACTCCTGTGCCGAGGGGTTCGACACTAAGGTGGCACGACCCTTGGGAGCCGCCACAACATATTGATTGATCAACCTGGAGCAATGCTGAATACTGACTTTAGTAGCTTCAGCTGGTAATAGCAATGTTGTATAATCAATGACCTTCATGGCCCTTAAAGTCTGCCATTAAGCATGCTGTCAGTTCTCCCACTTGCACAGCTGCATCACATCTATTACATTGCTAGTTAGTCTAATGAATAGAACTGCTTTATAACAACAAGGCTGTTCCAGGATTTATATTGACTCCAATCTGTTGCCCAGGGCGGAGTCACAGGCCAACTATCCATTTGATAACAACCTAGTTTACCTGGATAGTTCATAGTTCATAGCATGAAAGCTGCATAATTAATGGTTTCCTCTACCCGGGAACCCCAGTATCTATGTATATATCGGGGAAAAACCTCCCGACACCCGGCATCTATATTATATCGGGGGGAGACCCCCTCCCGACTCCCGGTCTACTGGAGGTCCCCTCCACGGGAACCCCTGCATAAATATTTATCTTGGAGGGAAATACCCTCCCGACTCACGGTCTACTGGAGATCCTCTCCCCGGGAAACCCCAGCATTAATATTCATATCGGAGGGGAAAGACCTCCCGGCACCCGGTGTACTGGAGGTCCCCTTCCCCGGGAACCCCAGCGTCTCTGTGCCTATCGGAGGGTACCCCTCCCGGGACCCGGAGCGCCTGAAAATCACTGACCACCCGTCAGCGACCGACATCCGTGACAACCCAGCTATCCGGTCTCGCGGCAAGAACCGGGGTTTTTCCACAGCCCATAACTGGTTCCCTCGTCGGGCCTCGCGAATCCTCCGGCAGGAAGCCTCTGGAACAAGAGGTTGAAGATAAAATCAATACGTTTCTTTTGATCCAATGATTCACTTTAACTATTCTAAATTAAAGTGATTCATTGTTATAGAAACATAGAAATTAGGTGCAGGAGTAGGCCATTCGGCCCTTCGAGCTTGCACCATGGCTGATCATCCAACTCAGTGTCCTGTACCTGCCTCATCTCCATACCCCCTGATCCCTTTAGCCACAAGGTCCACATCTAACTCCCTCTTAAATATAGCCAATGAACTGGCCTCAACTACCTTATGTGGCAGAGATTTCCAGCGGTTCACCACTCTCTGTGTGAAAAATATTTTTCTCATCTCGGTCCTAAAAGATTTCCCCCTTATCCTTAAACTGTGACCCCTTGTTCTGGACTTCCCCAACATCGGGAACAATCTTCCTGCATCTAGCCTGTCCATCCCCTTAAGAATGTTGTAAGATCCCCCCTCAATCTTTCTAGAAGATCCCCCCTCAATCTTCTAAATTCTAGCGAGTACAAGCCGAGTCTATCCAGTCTTTCTGCATATGAAGGTCCTGACATCCCTGGAATCAGTCTGGTGAACCTTCTCTGCATTCCCTCTATGGCAAGAATTTATTTTCTCAGATTCGGAGACCAAAACTGTACGCAATACTCCAGGTGTGGTCCCACCAAGACCCTGTACAACAGCAGTAGAACCTCCCTGCTCCTATACTCAAATCCTTTTGCTATGAATGCTAACACACTATTTGCTTTCTTCACTGCCTGCTGCACCTGCATGCCTACTTTCAATGGCTGGTGTACCATGACACCCAGGTCTCGTTGCAGCTCCCCTTTTCATAAGCGGCCACCATAGGTTCCTGCAAGGAATAAAACAGGTAAGAAAACCAAGCTTACCTGAAGTTTAAACTTTACCGGGCTGGAGGAGCTCATGCTACCCCTACCGGTCGCCTGCACCAATGCTTCTGGCGTTCTGGGTTCGCAACCACCTTCTACACACTGGGGATAATTTGACAGAGCTCAATCAATTTACAAACTCACTTCCTCTTTGGGTTGTACGAAGGAAAACGTGCACCCGGAAGAATCCCGCAGAGAGTAAGTACAAACTCTTCACAGACAGCACCGCAGGTCAGGATCAAAGCAGGGTCGCTTGCGCTGTGATGCAGCAGCTCTGCAAGTGGTGCCAATCGGTCTCCCTTGTGGGGTGGAAGATTGCAACCATCACATGGTCCACCCTGTTTCGACTAATGAAATCAACCCGACGTGCACAAACAAGATCAAATAAAACAAGTTGACCTGCAACTTTAGGCTGTGCACGCTATATGCAAGACAAAGAAGTCGCCCTTGTGGAACTATCTGTCTCATGTCACTACATTCAAAATGTGTCTCATTGGGGTGACTAAATCGGATTATAGAACAGTCCCAATTCCGCTGAGTGCCTTCTGCACTATCTACAGTATAACATTTCAGATATTCTATGGAGGGAGTGTAGTAGGGGAACTAGTGTTGAGAGAGAAATGGATAAAACAGCTGAAATTTCAATAATTCTCATTGAAGGACTGGAAGTAAATTGAGGATAATTTTCCACAGAAAAAACGGCATAGGGTTGTTGGTTTGACATAACTCACACCCAGTGATTAGGATTAAAATACTTTTATTAGCAATTCAGCATAGGTAACTTCATCTTAACATACAGCTCAAGACTGGGAGAGAAAGGGAAAAGGGCTTTCTATTAAACTTGTGGGCGGGGCCAAATTATGACTCATAGCATGAGTGACACTGATCTATATCCTCCCTCTTCATGAATTAAATGTAAACATAAAACTTTCACTAAATAGGGCATGCATAGTAAATGATAATAAAACGGAGGAAAGTCAAACGTAGTCCGGGTACTTTACGGTGGGCTTGCAAACATGACCAGCACGTGTGCGATATAAATACATTCTGCTCTTCGCCACCGGGGACAGTCTGTGGTATAATTGGTGGCGGAGATTGAAACGGCATTCCCAGTAAAGAAACAGGGGACTTTGGTTCAGGCGGAGGAGGTGTCGCCATTGGCAAAGTAACCGGGCTCCTTCTAGTAACGGCATGCTGTAAGGTTGTGCATCGTTTGCACCCTCAACGTTTAACTCCTTGCTTACCACTCTTTCAATGTTACTGGATATTACTTGATTTCAAGACACGGAATAACCTCTTTTAAAGCGTTGATAACATTTTTATACATTTCAACTGTGTAAAGGATGGAGACAAGAGCAAACAAAAACTTCTCCAAGGAAGGGGTGTGGTGAACGCGTGGCTTCTGACTCCAGTATCTTAGAAACAATATCGAAAATGAGCGAAGACATGAACAAAAGATTCTGCGGTTTGGAAGAAATGATGAAAGGAGTTTTGAGCACTGAAGAAAGTTCAAGACAAGCTGATTGTGTTACAAGATGCATCTCGTGAACAGTAGGAACACAGTGATAACTTGCTAATCTTGGGTAAGGAAAGAGATTCGAAGATTGAATCACTGGAACGGAAAATGATCGAAAACACCTGGGCACTTGAGCAATACAAGACTAAAAATATGGATCTGAAAAATAGAAGCCGTCGACTGAATCTGCGAATTGGTAGTTTGCCTGAAGGTCAGGAACAGGACAATGCTATAAAATATGTTTCTAAAATGTGAAAGGAGACTTTCAACATCGAGCAGTATGGAAATCTTCCAACTTTGGATAACGCACACAGGGTTGGGAAGACACCCAGTTTCAAAGACAAACCGAGACATCTGATCGTTCGGTTTCACTTCGTGCAGATGAAGGAAAATATCCTCCGAGCAGCAAAAAGGTTATGCATGGTTGAATTTGAATAATGCAAGTTTCAGTTTGTTCCTGATTACAGCCGTGAGCTTATGGGACTGAGAATGCCTTTCTATAAGGTGATGTCTGAGTTGTATGAGAAGCAGCTACGCTCTGCCCTGCTCTACCCAGCTAGATTGCGTATACAACTCCCTAATGGTTACAGCCGATTCTTTAACAATCCGCAAGACGCTTCCAGCTTTCTGGAGGCTTATGGGTGTGGACACTGAAGCCGCGACGGGGAGTTGCTGATAACCGACTGAGTTACAATCTGAGATTTATTGCTCATATTTTGACAATACAACGCTCTATAAATGATTAAGAATTTAACCGGATGAGTTATTTTTTATTACTTTTTAGAATATTAGTATGATGGTATCAAATCATAACTTTTAAGTTCTCTAAGATACTGTTAATTTAATGTAATGGTATTATACATTATTTTAAGATCTTCTTTGTTAGCTCTTCCACTTTTAAAAAGTCCTCCGAAGGATTTCTCTCCCTGTCCTTAGACAAACAATGTGAAGCAGTTCTTGTCTTTCACAGCTGCATGTATTATTAATTTGTTTTGGCTATTGAGTGATAAATATGCCTTTTTTAACGTTTGGAGCTGTCATTAGAAGAGATGGGGCTAGGTTAGGTAGCGTACTGACCGCCTACTGGTCAGTTTCGGGCTGTGCATTTAGATCTTTTTATCTGGGCAAAATTTGAACTACAAAAGTGTCTGAAATGTCGCCACTTCCGGCTCCGCCTTAGATTTTTTTTCTCCTTCCCGTATCATGAACTACTATGGTCTACGAAATTAACCCTTTACATTCCACATGATTTTTACAAACAATTTGCATTGCTAGTGATCATGAAAGAAAGAACTGTGTAGTACAATCGTAGGGTGATGTAATTGTTGATAGCGAGTGTTTGGACCAAAGATTATAGAGGAGCAAGATAAACCACTCGACGAAAAAGCTGTAGTACGGTCATGGGCTCATGGGTAATTTGTGGCGAGCCATTTTGGGGATCATAGATATTTGGGGGGTTTCTTAATCGGCCCAAATCTACAAGCGTAGCGAGCCGTTCTGCTTTAGTGCTCGAATCGCCAATGTAAGCGATTCAAGCACTTTATAGCAGTCTTTCTTCAGGTTCCCCACTAAAGACGAAAGGTAAGAAAAAAATTATAACTTTCTGTCTTGAGGCCGATCTCTTCCTATAGCTCAGATCGCGGAGCCGGGGGGCGCCAGAGGAATTGCTCTGATCGCTGACCCGCGGACTTTAACACTCTGAATCCGCGGTGTGTGGAGCTTCTAGTCGCGGGGGCAGCGTGCACTTTCCCTCCCGGAGTCTGGGATTCCTCGCCGGAGAAAAGCTCTGACCGCCGGCCCGCGGCCTATAACATCATGAAGCCTCGGTCTCCGGTAGGAGGCGGTCGTTTCAGGATCTCCAAGCAGCGGTGGTCCCGAACCGGCTTGTGTTTAAGCCGGTTTGAAATAATGTTTAAAATACAGGATAAATTGTGTTAAATATACACAATGTACACGGATTAATGGTGTTTAAAATGGTGTTTGGTTTTCTTCCCAACCAATTGTTCAAGCGCTTTTGATTGTACTTCAACAAAGAAACTGACAAGTTACGAAAGAACATTACTACACAATGTTGGTATATCCCTTTTTTTACTTTTAATATATCTTCTGTTTTCTTTTTCTCTTTTTCTATGGCTTACTTCTTAATTCTTTTTCGAATTATTCGTGTCTAATGGTCTCTTTTGATCACCCTTTCACACACTTACTATCCTATTTCACTCTCTTTACTTTTCTGCTTTTTAAAGTTTAAAATATGAAGTGGTACCGGAAATGTATTATGTTATTTTTGGCATATTATTGTAATGTACACTACTTCTAATAAATAAAATGATTTAAAAAATATATATATATATACATAATGTACACGGATCAATGGTGTTTAAAATACATGATAAATAGAGTTATAGGGAACAATCAATCAATCGATCAATCAATCAATCTTTATTGTCATCTTGCAAGCAACAGTTGTACAGTGCAAAATGAAAAGACGTTTCCCAGGGAATACCGGAGCATCGCACATGAAATTTAAAACATTTCACATATAATAACACTAAAAACAATCCAGTCCCTGATGGAACAGTATAAATAGTTAAAAGCAGGTAAAACAACAACGTTAAAATACAGTAAAACCAATCATAACATTTTCCGGCGCAGCTGATTTGAGTGGCCAGTGCCAGTTATTAAAGTGGCCAGTGCCAGTTATTAAAGTGGCCAGCGCCAGTTATTAAAGTGTCCGTGCCAAGCCGCAGAATCAGGTGACTGTGAGTAACAGAGTGACTGTTTAGCAGCCTCACAGCCTGTGGCAGGAAGCTGTTTAGCAGTCTTGTAGTCCGGGCTTTGATGCTGTGATATCTATTGCCTGATGGCAGGAGATCCATGTGTATGTGGAGGGGGTGCAGTTTGTCCTTAGCAATTCTCTGAGCTTTTTTCAGATAGCGGCTCTGGAACAGTTCTTGTACTGAGGGTAGGGAGACGCCAATGATCCTCTCTGCTCCCCTCACTACCCTCTGCAGAGCCTTGTTGTCCGAGCAGTTGCAGGTGGAGTACCACGTACCACGTGGAGAACAACATGCCATGAGGAGCACACATTAAAGCCTTAATTTCCTTCCCAATGTATGATGACTGTAACATATATAAATCTATTCTTATGATCCCGACAATGTATTATATTATATAAGACATTTTTTGGTACATGAGCAAGTTATTAGAAAGTCTTCTTTTATAGATCTAGACTCAGCACAATAATAAAGGTAGACAAAAAATACTGGAGCATTTTTGTCTACCTTCGATATTCCAGCATCTGCAGTTTCTTCTTAAACAATAATAAAGGTATCAGTTTTCACACTGCTGTACATTTTTGGTTTTGTTCTTGTCGTAAGGCATGCATGGTATTGTAAGCTCTTCTACATTTAAGATAAATCACGACAAGTCAAGAGAGTTTATTGTCATGTGTCCCAGATAGGACAATGAAATTCTTGCTTTGCTTCAGCACAACAGAATATAGTAGGCATGAATACAGAATATATTCAGTAGGCATAAAGTGACCTACTAGAGGAAAAATGCATCTTCAATATACATGTCTCTCCCCACCCCTGAAAACAATTGCAATTAAGTGACATATCATCCATTCTGCAGTTATGTAGCTATAATCAGATTTGTTCTTATAAGTTAATTCTATATGATATTTTACTGTAATTTCAGATGTTGACAGTGGGTCCAGAATACTCGTTGATAAGATCTCATATAGGGAACTACGGAGTACTTGTCAAAGAACTGCCGTCTTTGTTCTGAACACCCTGTTTATCTCACACATAAAACAATAAATTATGTAAATCTTACCATAAATGACAGAAATAAAAAGTGTTATCCTTGTTTATGAAATTTGTTGTAGAACGATTTAAAAATGAGTGGATTGATGCAATATACTGCTAACCCACAAATGTTTAGTTATGAGATATTCACATTTAAAACTCACCCATAGCTCGGGTGGCTGCGAGCGACTGCTGGGCCCGGACAGCGGAACTGCAGCTAGACCCGGGGCTCGCAGGTGACCTGGGAACTGCAGCTAGTCCCGGAGGGTCCTGAAATACGGTAACTCATTTCCCTCAAATATACGTAGATTTCCCTCAAATATATGTTAACTTAAAAACTAAACTATGGTAGCAATGCACAGTTTTCATGTCTAATGCTCGCACTTCTCCATCAATGTAGGTATGTATACACTATATTTCTTTACAATAATATAGAATGAAAAAATATCTTGGCATGTGTTCATTTTTATTTATTCACAATATTAGGATTTCAGAGAGAGGTTGAATGAAAGAAAAAAAAGTTCAACAAAATTGGGAGATCACAAGAAAGAAACTAGAGAAACATACATATGTGTGTGTTATATATTTATATACATATATATCACACATATATACGCATCAGATATATATATATATGTGTGTTTATATATATACATGTATATAGAAACTATAGAAATATGTATGTGTTATATAATTATATACATCAATATACATTTATATATGTGTGTGTGTGTATCATATATAATATAAATATAGGCAAATATATTGGCTTATGGCATGTTCCTCATATCTTATAGCAAAATATAAAGGCTAAAATATAAATTGCCTTTATGGCTTATGTACATCATGAGTTGCTTTAAATCAAAGTTGCTTCTGACCCATGAGGAACTTTGAAATCTATTATCTCTATCTTGCCACTCGCACAGAAACACACACATACCGTTTCCCCACAACACTGATTAAACAAAAGATCATAGAATGAATATGGTCCTTTCATTGCGCATTGTTGCTCGTTTTATACGCAGTTTCCCTTTTTAAATTTTTTTTAAAAAAAGGATCACCTTATTTATCATAAACAAAGATAATAATAGTCTAACAATGAAGGCTAAGAGAACAAGATAGACTGCAAAATCCAATGGACTGACGTGGATTAAACTGTGAGATGCAGAACGGAGATCGGGGTCTTATTCCTAAAATGACGTTCCGTGACGTTCCGTGACGTTCTAATCCGTACTAAACGTCATCCCATTGGATTTTGAAGGAGTGGTCTATCTTGCTCCTCTAGTATCTTTGGTTTGGACCAGACTAACCTTGATGTAGAAGGGTAGGACACACACACACCGTGAATGCTAAGGACTATTGAGGAACGCAGGTGCCTCGGTGAATATGGATACGAGACACACATTTAACGGACTGGTTTATTGAGTGAAACATTCCCACATTGTCATTCACAAACACACACTCCCACGCTCTCACACACTCACACTAACATAATCAGTTCCTGTCTCACACAGAGTTTCACATACACTTTCACTCGCACACATTTACTCACACTGTCACTCACAAATACACTCCTGCACTTGCAACCAGACACGTACATCCACACACATACTTATATACACATTCGTGCTCAGAAACGCACGCTCAAACACTCACACTCACAGACATTCACACACATACTTAAACTGTTGCCCACAAACACACACCCATGCTCTTACACTCATATACAGTCTCACACACACATAGAATCACATCCTCTGTCTCGCACTCACAACCTTTCACACCCTTACACAATCGCACGTACTCAAACGCTCACTTTCTGCTACAAACGTCGGCACTTAAACTCACACATTCGTCCACATTCAAGCGCACAGTCATACTTCATCCAGTCAAGTACCTCTACTGACATATGCACACATGCTCTCTCACTCAAACACACATTTCCAAACAGAGTTACACAGTGCACACTCAAAACTCAAGGGATCACACTCACTCATATTAACACAATAAAGCATGCACACGTACACACGTACGCACACTCATAGTGACATATTCTTACACATTCACACGCGCTGTCTCACACATATGCACACCATCACTCACAAACACACGCAAACGTTCTCAGTCAGAGACGCACATTCAGTTACACGCATGCACTTACACGAGTTCACACATTCACCCTCGCATTCATACACTCGCGCCCATGCACAGCCACAAACAGCATAAATTTAGAGTAACACTCGCACACGCACACACTCACACAGCCGCACACAGACTGCATAATTCATACACACACTCTCACACACTGCCACACACTCACTCATTCGCATTATTTCTCACACACGCACATTTTTACTCACACTCACCCGCACACGAACATGCTCACAAATTCGCACACTGACAAACACATCCATGTGAACTCACATATTTACACTTATTCACAAACACACACATTCACACTCACGCACACACACTCACACACTCTCACATTGTCACTCACAAAAGCAAACACATGCGCATACACAGTCTCGTGCACTCACACGTTCTCATAATGTCACATACTTACACATACACACATTCTCACACTCTCATGTTCTTGCACATACACAATCCTACAATCTCATACTCACACACATATATATTCACACACACTCAAACACACCCACTCTCGCAGTGGCACACACTCTGACACACTTGCACACAAGCACATACTCGCACACTCACTTTACACTTACGGAACTTACACGGCTTTATCAAAGCCTTGAAACAAAGCACCCCAAGACATTGATCATCATAGCCGGGGACTTGAAGCAATCCAACCTCCACAGTGTCCTACCAAATAGTATCAGCATATCCTCTGTCCAAGCAGAGACCCAGCCACCCTCGACCACTGATGCAGAGCCATCAGAGACGCTTAATCTGCCATTCCCAGACCGCACTTTTGTAACTCTGACCACCTGGCTGTGGTTCAGCTCCCTGCGAACAAGCAGAAACTGAAGCGGGAGGACCGTGCAGTGCCGGTCTGAGGAAACAGATGAATTCTTTGCAACTGCTCTGCGTCGGTGCCTGCAGATGACCTGAATGTCAAGCAATGCCGAACGGTAAAATAAATCAAATAAAATACAATAAAAGCCATTGCAGATGCCACGAGTGGAATCAGGACCACGCTGGAGTCCCGGAATTACCACACGGACACATGTGGATTGTAACAAGACATGCCATAGAGGGATTACAGAGAAGGTTCACCAGACTGATTCCTGGGATGTCAGGACTTTCACATGAAGAAAGACTGGATAGACTCGACTTGTACTCGCTAGAATTTAGGAGATCTTATCGAAACTTACAAAATTATTAAGGGGTTGGACAGGCTACATGCAGGAAGTTTGTTCCCGATGTTGAGGAAGTCCAGAACAAGGGGTCACAATTTAAGGATAAGGGGGACATCTTTTAGGACCGAGATGAGGAAAGCATTTTTCACACAGAGAGCGGTGAATCTCTGGAATTCTCTGCCACAGAAGGTAGTTGAGGCCAGTTCATTGGCTATATTTAAGAGGGAGTTAGATGTAGCCCTTATGGCTAAAGCGAGAGAAGGCAGGTACAGGATACCGAGTTGGATGATCAGCCGTGATCATATTGTATGGCGGTGCAGGCTCGAAGGGCCGAATGGCCTACTCCTGCACCTATTTTCTATGTTTCTATGAATACCACAGCGAGATACAAAGTGATGCCTGGCAGTATCACGGGCAATAGCACACCCTTCTCTACGAGCCCAATGCATTCTGTGCTCACTTTGAATAGGTGTTAAAGGGAAGGTGTTACACGGGCAGCGAAGGGAGAGAAGGCACGAGCAGAGGGTGTGAGTGAGAGAGAGGTGATGGGGAGAGAGGTGTGAGAGAGACGCCGAACAGGGGAGAGTTGTTTCTATGAGTTGGGCCGGGAACATAGGAAGTGTGAAGTAGGGAGATTAAATTATTTTAGTTTACTGTTGTCGTGTATCCAGATAGAAGAAAACGCTTGGTCTGCCTGCCAGTCAAAGAGAGAGGAGTGAAAAGGGGGTGAAGGACGAGAGTAAGAGTGGGAAAGCAAGAAAACAATTGGGATGGATTGTATGTGGGAGAGAGAGCGTGGTCATGAAATTTGGGCAGGGAGAGTGAGGAGTGAAAGTGATAGGTAAGAAGGAGGAAGGAAGGACGATGAAGGGAGGCAAAGGCAAGAGGAGATTGGAGAGAGGGAAAGGCGTGAGAAAGGGAGAGAAGGAGAGATAAAGATGGAGGTAGCGAGATGGAATTGGAAAGACTTGGGGCAGATGGATCGAGATGGAGGGCAAGGAAGGCTAAATGGAATGAGGGGGAAAGAGTGGAAGAGAAAAAAGTTTGAGGGGAAGAGGAGAAGTCGAGTGTAAGGTGGATAGTTAAGTGAGCGATAAGATTTGGGGAGGGGATTCATGAGAGAGAGAAATAGGTTGAGAAGGGATAGGCTGTGAATGATAGGCAGAGAGGTGGCGAGAGAGGGAGAAAGAGAAAGAGGGGATTCATTATAATGGGGAGAATGAGGGAGAAGAAAGCGAGGACAGAGCGAGGGAGAATGGCGAAAGAGAAAGGGAGGTGAGGAGATAGGGAACAAGGGGGAGATTATGTGCGAGAGAGAAATAGGGAGTGTGAGGGACAGTGTGAGAGAGAAGTGAGCGAAAATTCGGAATGGGGTGAGATAGGGAGTGGGAGAGAGATGGGAATTGGGATAGAGATAGGGAATAAGGGAGAAATAGGGAATAGGAGAGATACAGGGATTGTGAGAAGGACGTGGGAGAGAGCCGAGGATGAGGAGGGGAGAGTCGGTGAAAACAGGATTGAGAGATAGAGATATTGTGATGCAGCGGGGGAGAGATGTCAGAGATACAGGGGAAGAAAGGGAAAGATACAGTGAGAGCGAGAGGGGTGAGTGGAGAAAGTAAATTGACAGAAGTTAGAGAGAGTGGGACGGAGAGGGAGATAAGGAGGGGGAAGGGAGGGACAGATAGAGAGAGCAAAAAGGAGGGAGAGGTAGAAGGGAGCAATTATGTGTCATTCTCTGTTTTATGTACGTTTAGGATAAGTCTGAGGAGGCAATTTTTCGGCTCTCCGTGTGTCGTGAGTCTGCGGGACTTTCCTCATCAGTCTTGTTGTGCGTGGCCCCTTGGGCAAGAGTGACCATAATATGGTTGAGTTCTTCATTAGGATGCAGAGTGACATAATTAATTCAGGAACAAGGGTTCTGAACTAAAAGAAAGGTAACTTTGAGGGTGTGAGACGTGAATTGGCCAAGATAGACTGGCTATTGATTCTTAAACGGTTGACGGTGGATGGGCAATGGAAGGCATTTAAATACTGCATGGCTGAATTACAAAAAATGTTCATCCCAAATTGGCAAAATAATAAATCAGGGAAGGTAGTACATCCGTGGATAACAAGTGAAATCAGGGATAGTAACAAAACAAAAGATGAAGCATGCAAATCTCCCTACCAGAGGGCTGCGAGAAATTCAGAGTCCAGCAGAGGAGGACAAATGGATGAATTAGGAAAGGGATAATAGATTATGAAAAAAAACTGGCAGGGAACATAAAAACTGACTGCAAATTTTTTTATAAATATGCGAAAAGAAAAAGATTAGTTAAAACAAATGTAGGTCCCTTGCTGTCAGAAACAGGTGAATTGATCATGGGGAACACGGACATGGCAGACCAATTGAATAACTACTTTGATTCTGTCTACATTAAGGAAGACATAAATAATCTGCCGGAAATAGCAGGGGACCGGGGGTCAAATGAGATGGAACTAAGTGAAATCCAGGTTAGCCGGGAAGTGGTGTTAGGTAAATTTAATGGATTAAAGGCCGATAAATCCCCAGGGTCAGATAGGCTGCATGCCAGAGTACTTAAGGAAGTAGCCCCAGAAATAATGGATGCATTAGTGATAATTTTTCAAAACTCTTTAGATTTTGGAGTAGTTCGTGAGGATTGGAGGGTAGCTAATGTAACCCCACTTTTTTAAAATGGGAGGGAGAGAGAAAATGGGGAATTACAGACGAATTAGTCAAACATCGGTAGTGGGGAAACTGCTAGAGTCAGTTATTAAAGATGGAATAGCAGCACAGTTGGAAAGTGGTGAAATTGTTGAACAAAGTCAGCATGGATTTATGAAAGGTAAATCATGTCTGACGAATCTTATAGAATTTTTCGAGGATGTAACTAGTAGAGTGGATAAGGGAGAACCAGTGGTCGTGTTATATCTGGACTTTCAGAAGGCGTTCGACAAGGTCCCACATAAGAGATTAGTATAGAAACTTAAAGCACACGGTATTGGGGGTTCAGTATTGATGTGGATAGAGAACTGACTGGCAGACAGGAAGCAAAGAGTAGGAGTAAACGGGTCCTTTTCAGAATGGCAGGCAGTGACTAGTGGGGTACCGCAAGGCTCGGTGCTGGGACCGCAGCTATTTACAATATATATATTAATGATTTGGACGAGGGAATTGAATGCAACATCTCCAACTTTGCGGATGACACGAAGCTGGGGGGCAGTGTTAGCAGTGAGGAGGATGCTAGGAAGCTGCAAGGTGATTTGGATAGGTTGGGTGAGTGGGCAAATGCACGGCAGATGCGGTATAATGTGGATACATGTGAGGTTATCCACTTTGGTGGCAAAAACAGGAAAGAAGACTATTATTTGAATGGTGGCCGATTAGGAAATGAGGAGATGCAACGAGACCTGGGTGTCATGGTACACCAGTCATTGAATGTGGGCATGCAGGTGCAGCAGGCAGTGAAGAAAGCGAATGGTATGTTAGCATTCATAGCAAAAGGATTTGAGTATAGGAGCAGGGAGGTTCTACTGTAGTTGTACAGGGTCTTGGTGAGACCACATCTGGAGTATTGCGTCCAGTTTTGGACTCCTATTCTGAGGAAAGACATTCTTGCCATAGAGGGAGTACAGAGAAGGTTCACCAGACGTATTCCTGGGTGTCAGGACTTTCATATGAAGAAAGACTGGATAGACTCGGCATGTACTCGCTAGAATTTAGAAGATTGAGGGAGGATCTTGTAGAAACGTACAAAATTCTTAAGGGGTTGGACAGGCTAGATGCAGGAAGATTGTTCCCGATGTTGGGGAAGTCCAGAACAAGGGGTCACGGTTTAAGGATAAGGCGGAAGTCTTTTAGGACCGAGATGAGAAAAACATTTTTCACACAGAGAGTGGTGAATCTCTGGAATTCTCTGCCACAGAAGGTAGTTGAGGCCAATTTATTGGCTATATTTAAGAGGGAGTTAGATGTGGCCCTTGTGGCTATGGGGATCAGAGGGTATGGGGAGAAGGCAGGTATGGGATACCGAGTCGGATGATCAGATTGAATGGCGGTGCAGGCTCGAAGGGCCGAATGGCCTACCCCTGCACCTATTTTCTATGTTTCTATGTTTCTATGAAGGCAGAACATATTATTGACTATAGGCAAAGCCAAATACCTTCCAGGAACTAATTCCACGACGTTTTCATTCCCAGAGTAGCACACGGGGCCAGGTCGCTGGGCAGGGAAAGTGCTGGACAGATATTACAGTGTGGAGAAAATCCTGTACGTGATCATTGCTGTCGTTGGAGTCCCGGGTAAATGAGCAGAACAGTTCAACGTTTATAACTCGTGTTAACCCGAGTTGACCTGATGTTGCTTGCTTCCCAATGGAGAATCGTTGTCCAGGAATAAATCACTGATATCAATCTTCTCAGTCAATCTCTGTCTGCGATTCTTCGTATCTTTAGACAGTGGAAAATAACTATGTTCAGGCCCGTACGAAGCTTTCCAAAAAGGGGGGTGGCATGACAGGATTACAAAAAAATTAATGTGAAATAGTGTGCACGCTGCGCACTTCACGAGCGCGAAACGTGAAGTCCCTCGATGCCAGGGTCCAGTGCCCGCTTAAGGGCCCTGGAAACTCTGGGGTTTTAGATGCTCTCTGATGCATTCTGAGCCTTATTTTGGAGCATTTTTGCACCAAATTTATGACCAATATTTCAGAAATAAACAGGAATCTGAGAGGTAGCTGTAGATGGTCCATGCATGCAACCAATAATATAGCTACCTCAGTACCACTAACCAAGACTTTGTTTTCAAGTTTAATAACTCTCTCTCTATCTCTCCCTCCCTCTCTTGGTTCCAGCACGGTTATAGACTGCCAGTAGTGAGTGCTGGAATGTGGTTAACTTGAGTGATCATTAAACTATAAGTAAAGTTACAAGTGTGTCAGACTTAAATCTTTACATGGTGTCAGATAGTTAAAACGCGCGCCTCCTGTTCATCTGGTTTTATTTCTTTATAAGTGTTGCTTTATCGGAGTTTTTTTCTCGCACCCCTCTACCACCATGGCCTCCTCGTGCCGCAAGCCCTCGCCCCTTGTCTTTGATGCCGACATAACGGAGCGCTGGGCGACATTTGAGTTGGATTTCACACACTACATGAATATCGTTCATCGTCACGATCCCGACGCTGTCAAAACGCTGTCAAAGGATCCTTGCCGGTGCTGATGCCATGAGGAGAGCACTTGCATTTGCCTACAATCCCGCGGACCAGGATGACAACGATCAGGTTCTAGTACCTGCGGAATCTGCCAACGATCCGGTATGTTTGCTACGGAAGTTTGCTGAAATTTGTGACTTGCCCTCTAACCGCTTTTTAGAGCGAGCCAAGTTCTTTACGCAGAAACAACAGCCTGATGAGCCACTTGAGTGTTTTATTGCTGATCTGTGCTATCTCGCCCAGAGGTGCCGATTTGAAAATATGACTGACCAGCTTACTAGGGACATTTTAGGAACGGGGATGATGGATCAGAAGTTGCGATCGGAGCTGCTGAGAAAGCCAGATCTTACTCTGACCGAGGCCATGCACGCATGCAGGTTGGCCGAAGTTGTTGACCCGCAGTTCGGACAGCGGGATTCTGATAGCCGAGCTTTCAATCTAACGGTTTTCAACATACCTGCGATGCCTCTCGTTTTGGACTAGGTGCTGCCTGCCTGCAGCTCTACGACGACGGATCGCTGCTACCGGTCTCGTATGCCTCTCGGACCATGACCGACACGGAGAAACGGTATGCTCAGATCGAGAAGGAGCTTCTGGCGGTGGTGTTCGCCTGCTCCAAGTTCAAAGACTTCCTCTTCGGCAGCAAATTCACAGTCGACACGGACCACCAGCCATTAGTGACCATCCTCAACAAACCGATACATATTGCCCCCGCAAGGCTTCAGCGCATGATGCTGCAGATCCAGCGTTTTGATTTCAACATCGTTTACAAGAAGGGCACTGAGATGCATGTGGCTGACACCCTGTCTCGTGCCCCACTAGCCTCCTGCGACCGCCACCCCTACGAGCAGGAGGACCTACTGGTACTGAACGTCAACTTCGTCCCAACCAAGCAGCTACAGTGCCTGACCGAGCACACCGCCGCTGACCCTGCGTTGCAGCCGCTCGCAGCCGTTATCAAGCGCGGGTAGCCCAACATACGCACCTCTGTGCCGTCGGGTACCCACCTATTCTTCCTAGTCCGTGATGAACTGGTGATCCAAGACGGTGTCATCGTCAAGGGCCACAAGGCAGTGGTTCCTGCCTCCCTCTACGATCTATACTTCAATGCTGCCCACAGCGGTCATCCCGGTGTCGATGCTACCATTTCTCATGCCCAAGCACAATTTTACTGGCCCGGTATGGCCAAATAAATCAGGGACAGAGTGTCCTCCTGTCCCTCCTGTAACAACCTTGCCCCACACCAACAGCGCCAGCCTCTTTTGCAGCAGCACTGGACATCGCTGGCTGCCGACATATTCGAATGGCGGGGCAAGCAGTTCCTCCTCCTGGTCGACTCGTACTCCAACTGGTTCGAGGTGGACATATTTCCCTCCATCACCTCCGAGATGGTCATCAGCAAGCTGCGCAGGCACTTCGCCACTTTCGGTGCCCCTGCACGCTTGCAGACCTGCACGCTTGCCGGCAATTCACTAGCGCCGAATTAAAGGCTTTCGCTGCCATGTGGAACTTTCATCACTACATCAGCAGCCCTGAGTATCCACAGAGTAATGGCCTGGCCGAACAAGCTGTGTGGAGTGCTAAGGTTCTGCTGGAGCAGTCGCGCCTGTCCAACTGCGATTTCTACCTGGGCTTACTAAACCTTCGGGAAACATCTCCCGGGACCGAGCCATGGGTTCCCCTGCCCAGCGTCTGATGTCGAGGATGACAAGACCACCCATGCCAATCGCCCAACAGGCCCTGATACCCAAAGTGCTCGAGCCTGCCACTGTCCAACAGCGGATTGACCAGAAGCATGAAAGCCAACGACGTTCGCACGATAATTCCTGCCACCACCTGTCTCCTCTACTGCCAGGCCAAGTCGTTCGAATGCAGCCTACCACCGGCTACTCCCGCCTCGCGACCGTGGTCGGTATGGCTGACTCCCCAAGATCTTACCTGGTGGACTATGAAGGGACTGTCTATCGTCGGAGCCGTCAACACCTACTGGCCGTGATCGAGCCGAAGCCTGCAACTGCGGGTCCTTATGCTCCTGCGTTGCCGTTCCAGCCTGTCACTGCCGATCTCCCTGCTGTTCCCCGCTGCCGCGCACCCCTCCGCTGCTGCTGTCTACTCCTCCTTTGCGTTCTCGTCCTCCTCAGCCGCCTGGTTTTGGCCGGGTGTCTGCACCTCCTCTGAGCCCACCTCCCCCTCCTGCCTTTCCAGCTTCTACTGCGCTCGATCCTGCTTTAACTTTCTCGCCTGCTTCCGATACGCCTTCTCTTCTTTCCGATGGGGGGGGGGGGGGGTGGGGGGAGGTATTATACGCACGCGTTCGGGTCGCATTGTCAAGCCGCCCGTTCGCTACGGCGACTTTGCTTAAACTCGCATGCCCTGTGCTGTTACATTGCCACGGCTCTAATTCTGTTTGATTTCTAAGGGGAAGGATGTAGATGGTCCATGCGTGCAACCAATAATATAGCTACCTCAGTACCACTAACCACGCCTTAGTTATCAAGTATAATAACCCTCTCTCTATCTCTCCCTCCCTCTCTTGGTTCCAGCACGGTTATAGACTGCTAGTAGTCAGTGCTGGAATGTGTTTAACTTGAGTGATCATTAAACTATAAGTAAAGTTACAAGTGTGTCAGACTTAACTTCTTTACAGTAGCTTTTTCACACGAAGGGTGCTGGGTGTATGGAGCGAGCTGCCAGAGGAGGTAGTTAAGGCTGGGACTATCCTAATGTTTAAGAGACATTTGGACACGTACATGGATAGGACAGGTTTAGATGGATATCGGCCAAACGCGTGTGAGTGGGACTAGTTTAGATGGGACATGTTGGTCGGTGTGGGAAAGTTGGGCTGAAGGGCCTGTTTCCACACTGCATCATTCTATGACTAAAAAGTTAAGAAGAAAAATGCATGTAGATAAGTAGAGCAGATTTGAAAGAGGTGTGAAATGTAAAGGCAGAAAGAGGTTTATGGGTGGAAAGGAACATAGGAAAGGAGGGGGGGAGTGGGCTTGGGCAGAAGGGTGAAGGGAAAATAGACACAACGTGCTGGAGTAACTTAGTGGGTCAGGCAGCATCTGTGGAGAATATGAATAAGCGATGTTTCACAGAGTGCTGGAGTAACTCAGCAGGTCAGGCAGCATCTCAGGAGAACATGGATAGATGACATTTCACAGAGTGCTGGAGTAACTCAGTGAGTCAGGCAGCATCTCTGGAGTAAAGGTATAGAATATATTTCGGGTCAAGACCGTTCATCAGTAGTATTCATGATGTGACATGCATAGACATTCCTGAATGTTACCCAAACCATCGTGAGCTAATTTGTTACGGTGCTTGCGCTCTCCTATAACGTCTCTGCTGCCTTGGGTAATGCAGGACAGGACACAAGCTTTGGGACAGGGTGTGAAGCTGTTGCCGTCTGTCCCAGCCTGGTAAAAACCTGGATGGAGTGGATGTGGAGAGGATGTTTCCACTTGTGGGAGAGTCTAGGACCTCGGAATTAACAAACATTCCTTTAGGATGGAGATGAGCAGGAATTTCTTAAGTCAGTTAATGGGGTGAATCTGTGGAATTCATTACCACAGACAGCTGTGGAGGTCAAGTCAATGGACATTTTTCAGGAGGAGATTGCTAGATTCTTGATTGATACGGCTGTCGGAGATAATGGGGAGAAGGCAGGAGAATGGGTTTGAAAGAGAAAGATAGATAGTCATAGAGTGATACAGTGTGGAAGCAGGCCCTTCGGTCCAGCATGTCCCATCTGCACCAGTCCCACATGCCCACGTTTGATCCATATCCCTCCGAACCTGTCCTATCCATGTACCTGTCTAACTGTTTCTTAAAAGTTGCGATAGTCCCCGCCTCAACTACCTCATCTGGCAGCTTATGCCATACACCCACCACCCTGTGTGTGAAAAACATACCCCTCAGATTCCTATTCAATCTTTTGCCCTGGGCAAAAGACTCAACCATATCTATTCAAATCATGATTTTATACACCTCTATTAGATCATCCCTCATCCTCCTGTGCTCCATGAAATGGAGTTCCAGCCTAATCAACCTCTCTCTATAGCTCTGGCCCACTAGTGCTGGCAACATCCTCGTACATCTTCACTGTACCCTTTCCAGTTTGATGACATATTTCCTATAACATGGTGCCCAGAACTGAATACAATACTCTGAATGCAGCCTCACCACCTTCTTATGCAACTGCAACATGACCTCCCAACCTCTATACTCAGCCTGACTCACTGAGTTACTCCAGCACTCTGTGAAACATCACAGAACAGGGCAAGATTAGCAAGTTTGCTGATGATACAGAAGTGAGTGGTTTTGCATATATGAAGATGGTTGTGAAAGATTACAGCAGGATCTGGATCAATTAGCCAGGTGGGTAGAGGAATGGTTGATGGTTGCATGGTTCCTTGAAGGTCGCGTCGCAGGTATATCAGGTGGTCAAAACGTATTTTGGAACTTTGGCCTTCATCAGTCAGAGTATTGAGTATAGAAGCTGCTGCACCCGCTGAGTTTCCCCAGCAATTTTGTGTACCTATTGATTATAGAAGTTGGGAGGTCATGTCGCAGTTGTATAAGACATTGGTGAGACCGCATTTAGAATATTGTGTTCAGTTCTAGGCACCATGTTATAGGAAAGATGTCAAACTGAAAAGAGCACAGAGATCCCCATCCTGGATCAGTCCAATCAGGGTTGTGTCGTCCGCAAACTTGAGAAGCTTGACAGAGTTGTCTGTGGACGTGCAGTCATTGGTGTGCGAGAGTAGAGGAGAGGGGAGAGTACGCATCTTGCGGTGCTCCTATGCTGCGCGTTTGCGGGTCCGAGATATGCTTTCCCGTCTCACATGCTCCTTCCTGTCTGTCAGAAAGCTGGTGATCCATCGATAGAGGGGTTCAGGCACAGTCAGAAAGTTTGGAGCATAGTAGCTCTGGCACAATGGTGTTGAATGCAGAGCTAAAATCAACAAACAAAATCCTCGCATAGGTCCATTGGCGGTCTAAGCGCTGGAGGATGAAGTGTAGGCCCAGATTGATTGCGCCAATATGCAAAATGCAGAGGGTCCAGCAGAGGGATTGTGATATTTTTCAGCTTTGCCAGCACAAGCCATGGCAAAAGTATAAATCAGGGAAGGTAGTGCTTCCGTGGATAACAAGGAAAATCAGGGATAGTATCAAAACAAAAGATGAAGCATACAAATTAGCCAGAAAAAGCAGCCTACCAGAGAACGGAGAAATCCAGAGTCCAGCAGAGGAGGACAAATGGCTTAATTGGGAAAGGGAAAATAGATTATGAAAGAAAACTGGCAGCCAACATAAAAACTGACTGCAAAAGTTTTTATAGATATGTGAAGAGAAAAAGATTAGTTAAAACAAATGTAGCTCGCTTGCAGTCTGAAACTGGTGAATTGATCATGGGGAACAAGGACATGGCAGACCAATTGAATAACTACTTTGGTTCTGTCTTCAATAATGAAGACATAAATAATCTGCGGGTAATAGCAGGGGATCGGGGGTCAAATGAGATGAAGGAACTGAGTGAAATCCAGAGTAGCCGGGAAGTGGTGTTAGATAAATTGAATGGATTAAAGGCCGATAAATCCCCAGGGCCAGATGGGCTGCATCCCAGAGTAATTAAGGAAGTAGGCCGAGAAATAGTGGATGCATTAGTGATAATTTTTCAAAACTCTTTAGATTGTGTTCCTGAGGATTGGAGGAGAGCTAATGTAACCCCACTTTTTAAAAAAAGGGGGGGGGGGGAGAGAAAACGGGGAATTACAGACCAGTTAGTCTAACATCGGTAGTGGGGAAAATGCTAGAGTCAGTTATTAAAGATGGGATAGCAGCACATTTGGAAAGTGGTGAAATCATTGGACAAAGTCAGCATGGATTTATGAAAGGTAAATCATGTCTGACGAATCTTATAGAATTTTTGGAGGATGTAACTAGTAGAGTGGATAAGGGAGAACCAGTGGATGTGTTATATCTAGACTTTCAGAAGGCTTTCAACAAGTCCCACATAAGAGATTAGTATGCAAACTTAAAGCACACGGTATTGGGGGTTCAGTATTGATGTAGATAGAGAACTGGCTGGCAAACAGGAAGCAAAGAGTAGGAGTAAACGGGTCCTTTTCAGAATGGCAGGCAGTGACTAGTGGGGTACCGCAAGGCTCAGTGCTGGGACCCCAGCTATTTACAATATATATTAATGATCTGGATGAGGGAATTGAATGCAACATCTCCAAGTTTGCGGATGACACGAAGCTGGGGAGCAGTGTTAGCTGTGAGGAGGATGCTAGGAGGCTGCAAGGTGACTTGGCTAGGTTGGATGAGTGGGCAAATACATGGCAGATGCAGTATAATGTGGATACATGTGAGATTATCCACTTTGGAGGAAAAAACAGGAAAGTACTTTTATCCGAATAGTGACCGATTGGGAAAAAGGGAGATGCAACGAGACCTGGGTGTCATGGTACACTAGTCATTGAAAGTAGGCATGCAGATGCAGTAGGCAGTGAAGAAAGCGAGTGGTATGTTAGCATTCATAGCAAAATAATTTGAGTATAAGTGCAGGGAGGTTCTACTGCAGTAGTACAGGGTCTTGGTGAGACCACACCTGGAGTATTGCGTACAGTTTTGGTCTCCTAATCTGCTATGGGGATCAGGGGGTATGGGGCGAAGGCAGGTACAGAATACTGAGTTGGATGATCAGCCATGATCATATTGAATGGCGGTGCAGACTCGAAGTGCCGAATGGCTTACTCCTTCACCTATTTTCTATGTTTCTGTGTTTCTAAGCCTTTCAACGGTCTTCATGACTACAGAGGTCAGTGCGACTCGCCTGTAGTCATTAAGATCAGTAATCCTTACCTTTTTTAGTACAGGGACAATAGTGGAGACTTTGAAGCAGGCAGGGACAGTGCATCTTTGCAGGGACTGGTTAAAATGAGTAATTGGGTGTGAAGTGTTGGTTGGGGTGGAAAAGTGTCCATCCTTTTCATACTGGAGTCTTGCCTTATGTAGGTGTGGGTCTGTGGAATTCCACAGACTCACTACGCCGCAGGGTCCATTCTTTGCAGACTGGGGTCTGGCTGTGTTTGTTGGGGAGGGGGTACCAGGGTTACGTTTCTGGTTTTCAATCCTGCAGTAAAACTCATTCAGGTTGTTCGTCAGCTGACGATTGTCCAAAGAGCGGGGGGCTTTCCTCTTATAGCTGGTTATTTCTTGCATGCCCTTCCAAACTGAAGAAGAGTCACTAGCTGAGAACTTGTTCCTCAGCTTCTCAGAGTACCTTTCCTTGGCAGCTCTGATTCCTCTTCTCAGCTCTTTATCGATTAGGCTATCTTCTAACTGTTTAACGATTAAGCTAACGGCTTGACGCATATTTGCTCCCACCCCCCCCCCCACCCCCATCTCGAAATGGAAATGTTACATCTGTATATAATGATCCCTTAAAATGTATATTTATATCACAAACTATGGAATTCATATTTTTCAGTATTGTTATCAAGGAATAGAAAGCAGTTCCAATTGTTTGATATTCTTCGATATTGTTTAAAATTATTCATATGGAAGATAAAATATTATAGCTCTAAAACCTACCTTAATTTAGCAATTTCACTGAAGATAATGCCCCTTTCCCTCTTCCCTCCCCCATCTCTCTCTCCCCTCCCTTCCCCTCACCCCCCCCCCCCCCTCCCACACCCCCCCCCCTCTTTCTGGCGGGGGGGACGAAGCTGAAGGTGGCACGGGCCCAGCGGGAGGGGGGAGATGAAGGTGGCATGGGCCCAGCGGGCGTGGCATGGGTCCAGCGGGGGTGGCATGGGCCCAGCGGGTGTAGCGTGGGCCAGCGGGGGTGGCGTGAGCCCAGCGGGGATGGCGTGGGCCCCGGCGGCGGGGGGATGCGAGGAGAGCGGGCCCCGCCGCAGCGGCGTCTGGTGTAGGGGTTACAGCCGCTGGGCCAGGCTGGCCGGTGGTGAGGCTCCGACGCCGCGGATGGAGACGCTGGACCAGGCGGGCAGACACCGCACACCACCCCCCCCCCCGGGCCCGGAGATATGGGCACTCCCTTATCCGGCGGGCCAGATTAGACATGGGTAGTTTGAACCGAGGATAAAAACCAGACTCCCCCTCCCGTAATGCAATATTCCACTACTTACCCGGAGTAGACGACACGAGGCATTGAGCTCAATGTGTGGAGTGCAAATGGTAGACTATTCCCGCCCGGGCCCACTGCGCACGCGCGGAGAGAAGGCGTCATTTTGCGTCGTTTCCCCAACTGCGCAGGTCGCATTCTCCGAAATCATCCAGCGGCCGGAACCAGAATTTCGGGCGCTTTTCCGACAAATTGGAAATGCTGATTTTTTTCCCGATTTTTTTTTTCCCCTCCGATTTTTTTGATTTTTTTTCTCCCTCGGGATTTTTTCTTACTCTGGGGGGAAAAAGAGGTGTGCGGTCGCACCCAACCCCCCCCCCCCCCCTTCGGGCGGCCATGAAGTTACCTCTCACTGCAGGGACCCACTGGAATGCTGTTCTTGCCTTCAGTGTGACCTTGACAAGAGTTGTCCCAGTGCTCGGGTCAGTCTTTTCTCCTAGACGTGTGAATGGGATGCTTGACTTTGTGAAGTTCGCCATGTCTGAGTGTCCTGTGGACACGTCTCGCTAGAGGCTGTCACGAGATACTGTGAAAAGTTTTTGTTGCTCATCAACCAGTCAACGGTAACACAATACATGATTACAATCGAGCCATTCACAGTGTATAGATGCATGATAAGTGAATGACGTTTAGTGCAAGGTAATGCCGCTAAAGCCCGAACAAAATTAGTCCAAGGGTCTTCAATGAGGTAGATTGTAGTTCAAGACTGCTGTCTAGTTGTAGTAGATTGATTCCGTTGCCTGAGAACAGCTGGGAAGAAACTGTCCCTAAATCTCGTGGTGTTCATTTTCACAGCTCTACAATTTTTGCCCGTTGGGAAAGGGGAGAAGTGGGAGTGGCCATGGTACGACTCGTCCTTGATTATGCTGCTGGCCTTGCCGAGACAGTGTGAGCTATAAATTGAGAATGGAAGGGAGGTTGGCTTGTGTGATGACTGGGCTGAGTCCAGATTTTGCTGCAATTTCTTGCGTTTTGGGATGGAGCAATACCCAAACTAAGCTGTGAAGCATCCGGATAAAATGCTTTCTATGGCGCACCTGTAGAAGTTAGTGAGAGTTGTTGGGGACATGCCAAAATTCCTAAGCCTTCTGAGGACGTAGAGGCGCTGATGTGCTTTCTTGCTCGTTGCTTCAATATGGGTGATCCAGGAGAAGGTGTTGGTGATATTTAAGCGGCCTTTTCACGGGGCGACTTGACGCAAGAGTTAACCAGAGTTTAACATCGTGGGAACCTCGTGCGATAACAGTACGGCATTCGTGGACCACCGTGGACCATCGTAGCGCTGATGGCAGGTAGTCGTGTAACTTGGTCACTCGGGAGAAAATTCAAGAAAGTTTGAATTTCTCCAAGAGTGACTTGTACACTTGTGGTTGAGCATTGCAACATTATATGGACGTAGTGGCCAGTGCGATATCCGTAATAACTCTTGCGGGTACCGTGGGAACTCCTACGAACGGTGAACCCGGAAGCTGGACAGAGGGGACAGAAGGTGAGTAAAAATTGTCTTCTGTGGGATTGAATTTAAAAAATAAATAAAAATAAAGATTTGCATCCGCATATGGACATCAACTTATTCATGAGTTATGTTAATGAGATTCAAGAAAATAACTATAATCTTTAAAAGGGACTTTAAAAGGGACTTTACTGAAAGGTTACGCATTTTTATGGTCCGTGAGAAATTTTTCACATGTACTTCTTTGAGAGATACAGCTCGGAGTCCTCGCCGACTAGCGATCGATGCCTTTCCGAAGCAGGGTCCGGAACGCTACCAATCAATGTTGTACAGAGACCCGTGTAAGGAGTGAACTGCACATGCTGGTTTAAACCGAAGACAGACACAACAAGCTGGAGTAACTCAGCGAGTCAAGCAGCATCTCTGGAGAAAAATAGATGATGTTTCGGGACGAGATACATCTTCAGACTCAATTCCGATTAGGCTGTCTGAAGAAGGGTTCCGATTCGAATCGCCACCTATTCTTTTTCTCCAGAGATGCTGCCTGACCCGCTGACTTACTCCAGCTTTTTATGTTTTTATTCCCAGATCTGACTTACCTGCTGAGTTACACCAACATGTTGTGTCCTTCTGTGCGTATTAACCAGCATTAACCAGCGTCTGCAGTTCCTTTAGACATTACCTAACTTCAGATTTTAGAGATATAGCGCGTGGGAACTTCTGCGAACGGTAAACCCGGAAGATGGACAGAGGGGACAGTAGGTGAGTAAAAAAGGTGGTCTCAATATCGACAAGGGAACATGTGTCCTTCGAGGACGTCCCACCTAATTGTCATTGTTGGATAATATTTTTAACAGGAACACTTGCAGAGATGGCTCCCAGAAAATCTCAAAGAAAGGGGGTAAAGCGTGTCAGAGATGTTTTTGCCATGTTGCTCTATTCAGTTTCTATATTGTTTCAGTTTCTATATCTATATTGTTGCTCTATTCAGTTTCCCAGGGGGTCGGGACGGGACTGGAGTTGGGAGGGAAAGGTGGGGGAGTCGAGGGAGAGGAGGGGGAGACAGATGGGGGGGTCTTCATTTACTGGCGGCGGGTGTCTGTCACTGAAACAGGCAGGTGAGATTTCACTTCCACCTTGTGTGTGCCTCTCTCTCTCTCTCCCTCCCTCTTACACAGGCTGAGAGACTCTGTCTCTGTGAGTGTACGTCTCTTTCTCCCCCTCTCCCACACACAGTAAGACCGAGGTACTGTGCTCAGTCCATCTGTGTCTCCCACATACACAGTAAAACATGTCTCCAAATGACCCAATTCAACCAAGGGAGGATATTTATAGTGTGTGAAAAAAAAAGTTACATCATTTGTGTCACGTGTAGTTCACGATGTTCATTCAAGATTTAACGTGAAAGCTCGGGAGACGGACAAGTCACTCGCACAAATAACAGAAATGCCGAGTACCGTGGGAACTCTTTATCTACCCCCCGTTATATCGTGCGAGACTCGTGCTGGACCACGACCACTTCACTCTGGATACATCTTGCGTCAACTCGCCCCGTGAAAAAGCCCCATCACCCAGTGAGACTTCCTCTTAATTCTCTTTTTAATTAATCTCACCAAGGGAGGAATATAGTGTGTGAAAAAACCCAATATAGTGTGTGAAAACAAAGTAACATCATTTGTGCCACGTGATTAACAACACTACAGTTCACGATGTTCATTCAAGATTAACGGGAAAGCTCGGGAGACGGACAAGTCACTCGCACAAATAACAGAAATGCCGAGTACCGTGGGAACTCTTTATCTACCCCCAGTTATATCGTGCGAAACTCGTGCGGGACCACGACCACTCCACTCTGGTGACATCTTGCGTCAACTCGCCCCGTGAAAAAGCCCCATTAGTCCTTGGAATTTGAAGTTCTCAAACATCTCTACTTCGGCACCGCCAATGCAAACTGGGATATGTGTACCGCTTCACCTCCTGGTCGATCACTATCTGCTTTGAATTGCTAATATTAAGAGAAATGTTGTTGCAATGGACACAAGGTTCTCAATCTTCCTTCATGTATTCCGTTTCATCATTATGTGATATCTGGTCACAATGGCGGCGATGTCTGTGAAATTGAAGATTGAATTAGATTTGTACATGGCTGCACAGTCGTGGGTGTACAATGAGTAAAGAAAGGGGCTGAGAGCGCAGCTTTGTGGAGCACCAGTGTTGAGGATTATCGTGGAGGATGATTTGTCCCCTATCCTCACTGATTGGGGACTGTTGATCAGGAAGACAAAAATCCAGTTAGAGAGATAAGTGTAAGTCCCGTGAATTTGTTGATGAGCTTGGATGGGATAATCGTGTTAAAGGCCAAGCTACAGTCCATGAATAGGTGTCTCTCTGATCCAGGTGTTCCATGGATGAGTGTAGGGACAGGGAGATGGCATCATCCGTGGATCTGTTGTGACAGTAGGTGGACTGCAGTGGGTCAAGGCTGCTTGGTGGACTGGATGCGTTCCATATCTAGCCTGAACACACATTTCATGATGGTGGATGTCAATGCCTACACTGAACTATAGTCGTTTAGGCACGAGGCATTGCTTGTCTTCGGCACTGGGATTATGGTCGTCTTCTTGAAGCAAGGAGGCACCACAGAACCAAGCAGGGGGAGATTAAAGATGCCGCTAGCTGGTCCACGCAGCTACTCAGGCCATGGCCTGGAATTCTGGGCTAGTTGCTTTCCATGGGTTCACCCTCAGGAAGGCTGATCTAACCTCTGCTACAGTCACCCTGGGCATCCCCGGAGAGAAGGAATGGATGATGTTTCGGGTCGAGACCCTTCTTCAGACCGAACCGACTCAGGGAGCTAAGATATTCTTTAAAAAAACAGTAAGATTTTATCGTCTGGTTTCTCGATGCATACCAAAGGACCACTGGCCTTCAAGATTCACGGTAGTCCATGTATTGTGGTAGCCAATGTATAACTGTTACAGCGTTACCGTTGATGTAAATATATATGGAATCAATTTGGATTATAATTTTGTTAAGTCAACCGAAAGTTCCAATCACAAAGGGTTTTATATTATATTCCGGAAAGTCCAAATGCGGCGAAATACATTTAACTACCCCCCCCCCCCCCCCCCACACACACACACACACACACACTCCCATCTCCCCAGGTCATTGGTGTGATGGGCGCGGGGGTCTGGACCAATCGTTGACAAGGTCTCGCACAAATCCCGTCCCTGGAGAAGTAATTTTCCTTCGGTGACTTTTCGTCGTCGTGCCCGCACTGCATATTGTCCTTTCGGCATCGTGCCTTTTCTGTTATTTGCCTTTTAGGCGTCGTGTCCGTTCGGTTATTTGGCTCTTCGTGTGTGTTCAGTTATTTGGCTTTTCGGCGTGTTTGTTATGTTATTTGGCTTTTCAGCGTCGTTTCCGCTCGATATGTTGGCTTCCACTTCTTCGCTTCGCCTTCTCGTCCTTCGACGTCCCGTCCGGGTACCAGGCACACTGGTCTGAAGGGCCAGGTGTCACCTTCCTGTAAGCCTTCTGCTCGAAGCGATCATAAAAAGCATTCAGCTCATCAGGTTGGGTCGCACTATCGCAAATGATGGTGCCTTAATTCGCTTTCCAGCCAGTTATCTTATTGAGACGGTGCCACATTCTCTGTGTGTCCTAGCAACTATACTGGGACTCTAGTTTTCCCAATATTTTCTTTTGTCATCGTTGATGGATTTGCGGAGATCATAGCGGGCGTTGTTGTACCACTTGAGATCGTTTAATTTGCATGCAGCAGACCTGACATTAACCTGTGAATGTACCTCGCGGTTCATCTATGGTTTCTGATTGGAGAACACTGGTATTGTCTTCGTCGGTACACAGTCTTCCACACACTTGCTGATGGTGTCAGTCACGGTAGTGGCGTACACATTCAGTTTAACTGCGGAATCCCTGAATATGGGCCAGTCCACTGACTCACAGCAGTCGGGTAGGATGTTATCCGCGTCCGTTGAAAAGCATTAAACGTCTCTTTGTAGTGGGTCCACCTGCTCAGCTTTTGTTTGTACGTAGGGAGCAGAAGCACTGTTAGGTGACCAGTAGGTGACCAGTAGTTGAAGTTAGAGGGGGTACACATGACGACGCCATTATCAGCTTTACGACACAATTACCATTGTTGCAGAGTATTTAACAAGCGATCAATAGTCCCTAATGGCACTTATCTACAGGCCCCCCAAACAGTAGCCTGGATACAGGGTGCAAGTTGAATCAGGAGTTTAAATTGGCATGTCATAAAGGTAATGCTACGGTTGTTATGGGTGATTTCAACATGCAGGTTGACTGGCAAAATCAGGTCCCCAATAAAATGGACCCCAATAAAGTAAGTTGGTGGAGTGATCCATAATGGATTCTTAGAGCAACTTTTATTGGAGCCTACCAGCGGGAAGGCAATTCTGGATTTAGTGTTGTGCAAGGAACCGGATTTGATAAGGGAGCTTGAGGTTAAGGAGCCATTATGAGTTAGTGACCATAATATGGGAAGTTTTAATCTACAATTTGAAAGGGAGAAGGGTAAATCGGAAGTGTCAGTGTTAGAGTTGAACAAAGGGGACTATGGGGCCATGAGGGAGGAGCTGGCCAAAGTTGACTGGATAGACACCCTGGCAGGGATGACAGTGGAACAACAATGGCAGGTATTTCTGGAAACAATACATAAGGTACAGGATCAGTTCATTCCAAAGAGGAAGAAAGATTCCAAGGGGAGTAAGGGGCGACAGTGGCTGACACGGGACGTCAGGGACAGTATCAAAGTAAAAGAGAAGGAGTACAACGTAGCAAAGATGAGCAAGAAGTAAGAGGATTGGATAATGTTTAAGGAGCGACAGAGGTTAAACTAAAAAGTCAATATGGGGAGAAAAGATGAGGTACGAAGGTAAGCTAGCCACGAATATAAAGGAGGAGAGTAAAAGCTTTTTTTAGGTATGTGAAGAGGAAAAAAATAGTTAAGATCAAAGTTGAGTGTGCAGATGCATGGCAGATGCAGTTTAATTTGGATAAATGTAAGGTTCTCCACTTTGGTAGCAAAAACAGGACAGCAGATTATTATCTAAATGGTGTCAAGTTGGGATAGGGGAAGTACAACGGGGTTTGGGGGTCCTTGTTCGGTTCCCGGACGCGGCGCCGACAGACAAGAGGCCGAAGCAAAGAAGCCGAATCCAAAGAACCGAATAGAAACGAGGCCGAAACGCGAATGAACCAAAAGTGTCCGAAGACGAAACGCCTACTAACCGAAAGGATGGGACGCCTAAAAGCAAACTTACCGAATGGCTGCTCAGTCGAAACGCCACCTACCCGAAAGGCGGCGGTGTGTACAGGCCAAAAGACCGACTGCCGCTCAACAGAAAAGTCCAATAACTGACTTGGCGTTGCGGGGGGGGGGGGGGGGGGGGGGGGGACTTGTCAGCGATAGATCCAGACCCCCGCGTCCATCACATCACCGTGAAGGAATGACCAATTTTATCCCTCGTTATCCTTTTGCTATTAATATAGCTGTAGAAACCCTTTGGATTTACTTTCACCTTACCTGCCAAAGCAACCTCATATCTTCTTTTAGCTTTTCTAATTTCTTTCTTAAGATTCTTGTTACATTCTTTATACTCCTCCAGCACCTCATTTACTCCATGCTGCCTATAATTATTGTAGATCTCTCTCTTTTTCCGAACCACGTGTCCAATTTCCCTTGAAAACCATGGCTCTTTCCAATTTTTACTATTTCCTTTCAACCGAACAGGGACATAAAGATTCTGTACTCTTAAAATGTCCCCTTTAAATGTCCTCCATTTCTCTTCTACATCCTTCCCGTTAGCCTTTCTCCAATCAAAAATCTCAACCCTCGGTCCAGTTCTGACGCTCTCCATAATTATATTGAAACTAATGGTATTGTGATCACTCGTGCCGTTTCGTGCCGAGATCATTCTTCAGAGTGCGTCTGTAGGGTCTTGACCCGAAACGCCACCCATTCCTTCTCTCCAGAGATGCTGCCTCTTCAGCTGAGTTACTCCAGCATGTTGTGTCTATCTTTGGTGTGACAGTTGTGTCATTTCATCGGCTTCGTGTATTGCGCGCCAGGGAGAGAAGCTGGACATGCCGCTTGCATCTATTCAAACAAGTGCGCTCAATATGAAATCCCACATCTTTGCGAGGGAGGAATGGAATAGGTGTAATCACCGGCTAAAACAAAGGCCGTTAGGACTGGGAAATAATGCCACCAGTTAATTAACCATGTTCCCGAATGTAAGAACAGTTCATACATGTAAGACATGATATACATTTATACATGGTTAATTAACGGGTGGAGACAGAGAGAGAGAAGGGGGTGAGAAGGGGGGAGAGAGAAGGGAGAGAGAGCGGGGGGAGAGAGAGAAGAGGGGAGAGAGAAGGGGGAGAGAGGTGGGGAGAGAGAAAAGAGAGGAGAGAGAAGAGGGGAGAGCGAGGAGGAGAGAGAAGGGAGAGAGGGGGGGGGGGAGAAGAGGGGAGAGAGAAGGGGTGACGGGAGCGTGGGGTTCATTTTCCCACACAAGCCATAGGTGACTGGGCAATTTGAACCCAAGCACCAAGTTGAAAGCAGCCGAAGGTGTGCATACCTCGGGATAGCCCCCACTCTCACACGGCCACCCTCCGCGGTCTGCGGTTCGGGGGAGGTTTGGGACAATGTTCACGCCTTCACAGTGATGTGATGGATGCGGGGGTCTGGATCTATCGCTGACAAGTTGAGTATATGAGCCCAGTTGTACAGGGCCCTAGTGAGACCATATTGTTTGCAGTTTTTGTCCCGTAATTTGAGGAAGGACATTCTTGCTATTGAGGGAGTGCAGCGTACGTTTACAAAATTAAATCCCGGGCTGGCGGGACTGTCATATGCTGAGAGAATGGAACGGCTGGGCTTGTAATCTCTGTAATTGAGAAGGATGAGAGGGTATCTTATTGAAACATATACACCTAAACACCTTCTTATGGAAACATATACGAGCTAAACACCTTCTTTGCCCACTTCTAAACTGGCAACACCACCAGGAGTGGAATAACCCTGGCCATGGCGGAGGGACAGGCCTTATCACTGGGCACTCAGGAGGTACAGTGCGCTCTGCGTGGGATCAATCCACGCAAGGCTGCAGGCCCGGATGGAGTCCAGGGAAGGGTACTAAAGGACGGTGCTGTACAGCTGGCGGAGGTATTCACGAGAATCTTTAACCTGTCTCTATCTCTGGCACCGGTCCCCAAGTGCCTGAAAACAGCTACCATATTGCCGGCGCCGAAAAAGTCTAAATTCACCAACCTGAACGACTACCGCCCAGTTGCCCTAACTCCAATACCCATGAAGTGCTTTGAAAGGCTGGTCCTCTCCCATATCAAATCCAGCATCCCTGCCTCACTGGACTCGCATCAATTCGCATACAGTGCAAATAGGTCAACAGAGGATGCCATCTCTCTGGCTCTTCACACTGTCCTGACTCCCCTGGAAAGACAGGGCACGTACGTGAGGATGTTCTTCATAGACTATAGCTCTGCATTCAATACGGTCATCCCCACCAAGCTCACCACCAAACTCCACCAGCTAGGCCTCAGCTCGCCGATATGCGATTGGATCCTGAATTTTATGACGGAGCGACCGCAGGCAGTGAGACTGGGCCCGCACCTGTCCTCCACTATCACCCTGAGCACAGGGCTGTGTACTGAGCCCCATACTCTACTCCCTCTTCACACACGACTGTGTTCCTGCATTCGACACCAACACCATCGTCAAGTTTGCAGACGGCACAACAGTGATTGGGCTGATCACCAACGGTGATGAAACAAAATACAGAGCGGAGGTGCAAAACCTGGCGGACTGGTGCGCACGTAACAACTTGTCACTAAACACCTCCAAGACCAAGGAGCTGATTATTGACTTCAGGAGGTCACATAATGGAGAATACGCCCCAATCTCCATCTACGGGGACAGTGTGGAGAGAGTGCCCAGCTTTAAGTTTCTGGGCACTCACATTTCAGAGGACCTCGCATGGTCCACCAACACCGCTGCACTGGTCTGCCCCAACAGCTGCTGACAAACTTCTACCACAGAGGCGGAGAGGAGAGCTCTTCAGCGCGTCGTCCACAGAGCGCAGAAGATTATTGGGACACAGCTACCAGCCTTGGAGAGCATCTACCACACACGGTGCCTCAGGAAGGCCGTCAGCATCCATAAAGACTCCTCACACCCTTGTAATGGACTGTTCGAACTACTTCCCTCCGACAGACGTTACAAGACCTTCTACGCCCGAACCTCCAGACTCAGGAACAGCTTCATTCCCAGAGCTAAAGTGGCTCTGAACCGGCCCTGATGAGTGCCCCCCACCCCCCATGGTCACGTCGCACAGACACATCTGCACTTTAGTCAGTTTGAACTGTTTTGACTATTTTATTGTTGTAATGTTCTTTTTACAAACCATGTTCTCGGGGTATCTAAATCTAAATTGTATTAGTTACAGTATTTAAGTTATGACATCGGATAGAAGCTGCATACCAAATCTCGTTGCGCTTATGTGCAATGACAATAAAATATATTATTATTATTATTATTATTATTATAAGATTATCAAGTGTTTGGAAACGCAGGAGGCAGGAAACATGTTCCATGTGTTGGGCGAATCCAGAACCAGGAACCACAGTTTAAGAATAAGTGGTAAGCCATTTTGAACGGGGACGAGGCAACACGTTTTTACACAGAGAGTTGTGAGTCTGTGGAATTCTCTGCCTCAGAGGGCCGTGGAGGCCGGTTTTCTGGATAGTTTCAAGGGCGAGCTAGATAGAGGTCCTAACGATAGCGGAGTCAGGGGATATGGGGAGAAGGCAGGAACTGTGTACTGATTGGGAATGATCACTGCATTTGATCACTTCATTCGTTGAATGGTGGTGCTGGCTCGAAGGTCCTAATGGCTTACTCCTCCACCTATTGTCTATTGTCTATCTATTTTCTAATACCATCATGTATCCTCGGAGTATTCTCCTCACTGGCCACAATGTCGACAGATTGTTAGCACTGGAACATGCAAATCAGAATACAATGTTCCTATATTAGTTAGTGCCATTATACGTTGTTCAAATGCTCGTGCTCAAGCTCTATTCAGCAAACTAGTAGAGTGGATAAGGGAGAACCAGTGGATGTGTTATATCTGGACTTTCAGATGTCTTTCGACAAGGTCCCACATAAGAGAATAGTATACAAACCTAAAGCACACGGTATTGGGGGTTCAGTATTGATGTGGATAGAAAACTGACTGGCAAACAGGAAGCAAAGAGTACGAGTAACCGGGTCCTTTTCACAATGGCAGGCAGTGACTAGTGGGGTACCGCAAGGCTCAGTGCTGGGACCCCAGCTATTTACAATATATATTAATGATTTGAACGAGGGAATTGACCGACTGCCGCTCAACAGAAAAGTCCAATCACTGACTTGGCGTTGCCGGGGGAGGGGGGGGGGCTTGTCAGCAATAGATCCAGACCCCCGCGTCCATCACATCACCGTGAAGACCTCTATCAAGTCCGCCCTTAACCTTCTGCGCTCCAGAGAATAAAGACCTAACTTAGTCAACCTATCTCTGTAACTTAGTTGTTGAAACCCAGGCAACATTCTCGTAAATCTCCTCTGTAAAGAGAAAATCTCCTCTGTAAATCTCCTCTGAAGGATTTTGTTGACATCCTTCCTATGATTGGGCGACCAAAATTGTACACCATACTCCAGATTTGGTCTCACCAATGCCTTGTACAATTTTAACATTACATCCCAGCTTCTATACTCAATGCCTTCATCTAAATCATTGATGCATATTGTAAATATCTGCGGTCCCAGCACCGAGCCTTGCGGTACCCCGCTAGTCACTGCCTTCCATTCTGAAAGGGGATTCCCTATGGTCCGTGACTGGGGTTCCCGTGGTCCATAGAGGTTTACCCGTGGCCCGTCCGGACTTCGCCCCCAATCCATCAGGCAAACTCTGTAATGAGTTTCCTGCAAAACAAAAACCAATCCCAGAGATAAGTTTAAAACTTACCTTGTTGGTTTAAACTTACCGCTGGACAGCGCAAATGCTGTCGCCAGTCGGCTCGTTTGCGCAAAACGAGTGACGACAGCCAGCAGATCGGCCGCTGCCATTGCCACCAGGTAGCGAGTGGTGCATGTGGAGAGGGCGCACTTTCCCTCATATTTCGCTTGGGGAGTCTGTATCCTGCGGGCATGAACATCGAATTCTCCCAATTTTGTTAGCCCTTGATGGCTCCTCCCCTTCCTCAGCCCTCGGGCTGTCTCCTCCCATCCCCCAGCCCTCGGGCTCCTCCTCCTCCTTTTTTCTTCCTTCTCCCCTTCGGCCCGAAACGTTACCTATTTCCTTCGCTCCATCGCTCCATAGATGCTGCTGCACCCGCCGAGTTTCTCCAACATTTTTGTGTACCTTCGATTTTCCAGCATCTGCAGTTCCTTCTTGAACACTGAATCTCATGTTGTTTTCGTGTCATTTGTACAAAAACACAAGAGTAAAGATTACTAACTGGTCCACAATCCCTTGTTTCGGAAAACCCAGACCCACCTACCTCCATGGCTACCGTTGGTCTTATGGTAAGCCCAAAGGCCCCTGATGCGGGTTCCTTTTCTCTCCTTGATTGCGGAGTAAGACTGGTAGGGTGTGCGGATTCCATGTTTCTCCTGACCCCGGCTTGGGTCTTGGTCTGAAACTTCATCATACTGAGCCTGCCTTGTAAGACAATTCTGGCCATAACTCTGCCTTGAAAGACGACTCTGGTCAATTTCCGTGCCCAGCTTTCAAACTACAGCTTCAGTGAACCCCTTACCCCCTATGGAGGTGTGGGGTGTGTTGTCGCCTACTGATGAAGCTTTGCTTGTCGTTGGTACCTTGATTAGTCCGACAGCTTTTGCTTCCTTCTTCTGGTCTTACCTGAAGAGAGGATTCTGCGGCTGGTTTCATTTCCTGGATTTCACCCTCCAATGTCACCCTGATAGCGCTGTTCCCTTGCCGGCACTTGTAGCGTGAGAACTCTGGCCCCTTCCGGGTATTCTGCCAACGGCTGGAGACCAACTATTCCGGCAGCAAACCCTTTGTTTGCGATTACTCGTGAGGCCATATGCATGTGCTTCAGTATGTCCATACTTTAAATTTGAGATCAGTTACCTACTGACCACTCGCACTCCCCTCCACAGAGAGTGAGATTCGTAGGCACCCCTGAAAACAGGTGCTGCCGCAGGCCCCTGATGATACCTGCGCTGACATGGCCCCTCCAGCGGAGCTATAGCAGGTTTTTTGCTTTGGGTCAGACTGAAACTGATCATGGATGCTCCTCTCCTCAGAGCAGGAGACATTTGTGCAGCCCTGAAACAGGTGCCGCTGCCTGCGGTTTCTCCATAATACCCGGGCTGATAACTCCCTTCTTTGGAGTATATCATTGTGGAGCACCTTTCCACCAGGTGCTCCATGTGGGTTTGAACGTTTAAATACGTTACCCATGAAGAAGGTAATCCTCTCCATCCGGAATCCTCCTGGCCCGACTTGTTTGCGGGCTTTCTCCTTGCGCTCCCTTCCTCAGAGCGAGAGATCAAATAGTGGCTTATCCTCCAAACGGGTTTGCCTAGGTAGTCCTGTCCCGTTTTGTTTAAATGAATCGGCCTCTCCCTACACTCCACTCCGCAGAGAGGGAGATACAATTTTTGTGACTAACCTTCCAACGGCTGTCTAGGTGCTGTCGGCATCAGCCCGACGCTGCTGGCTCCACTGCCAGCGATTCGATAGGCGAATTTCGCCCGCCACCCGCTACTCGCACTTCCGCGGTCTCAGTAACCGGTCCCCGCGGTCCGTTCCCGGGTATCCCCGAGGTCGTGACCAGGATTCCCTATGGTCCGTGACTGGGGTTCCCGTGGTCCATAGAGGTTTACCCGTTGCCCGTCCGGTCTTCGCCCCCAATCCAGCTGGCAAACTCTGTAATGCGTTTCCTGCAAAACAAAAACAATTCCCAGAGGTAAGTCTGAAGAAGGGTTTCGAAACGAAACGTCGCCTATTTCCTTCGCTCCATAGATGCTGCTGCACCCGCTGAGTTTCCCCAGCAATGTTGTGTAACTTTAAAACTTACCTTGTTGGTTTAAACTTACCGCTGGAGAGCGCAAATGCTGTCGCCAGTCGGCTCGTTTGCGCAAAGCGAGTGACGACAGCCAGTAGATCGGCCGCTGCCATGGCCACCAGGTAGCGAGTGGTGCAGGTGGAGAGGGCGCACTTTCCACGGGCCAAGATCACAATCGCCACCAGATTCACTGTAACAATGCAAATAGAATACACAGTAAGAGGCAAGAATCTTTTATTGCCATGTGTCCCTGAGATGGAACAATAAAATTTTAATAGACAATAGGTGCAGGAGTAGCACATTCAGCCCTTCAAGCCAGCAACGCCATTCAATGTGATCATGGCTGATCATCCTCAATCAGTACCCCATACCTGCCTTCTCCCTGACTCTGCTATCTTCAAGAGCCCTATCTAGCTCCCTCTTGAAAGTATCCTGAGAACCGGTCTCCATCGCCCTTTGAGGCAGAGAATTCAACAGACTCACACCTCTGTGTGAAAAAGTGTTTCCTCATCTCCGTTCTAAATGGCTTACCCCGTATTCTTATGTTAAAAATCTAGCGGCGACCAGACAAGGTACGATACTTTGGGCGATTACTCACGACCATACAGGCGTCACCAGGGTTGCCGGCAGTCGCCGAAAAGGTTGAGTGAGTGGGACACTTGCAGCAGTACAAAATATATATGTAACATGTGTAGGAAGGAAATGCAGATGCTTGTTTAAACTGGACAGACACACAATGCTGGAGAAACTCAGCCGGATAGGCAGCATCTCTGGAGATAAGGAATGGGTGACGCTTCGGGTCGAGACCCTTCTTCAGACCGGTTAGGGATATGGGAAACCAGAGATATAGCCGATGATGTGGGGAGATAAAGAACAATGAATGAAAGATTATCAAAAAAGTTACGATGATAAAGGTAACAGGCCAGGTAACAGGTTTTCCGTTTGTTGGATGAAAACGAGAAGCTAGTGCGACATGGGTGGGGGAGATACTGAGGGAGAGGAAATGTCGGGATTACTTGAAGTTTGAGAAATCAAAACTCATACCTCTGGGCTCTAATCGGCTCAAGCGAAATATGAGATGCTGTTCCTCCAATTTGCGTTTAGCCTCACTCTGACAATGGAGGAGGACAGAAAGGTCTGTCTGGGAATGGGAAGGAGAATTAAAGTGTTTAATCACCGGGAGATCAGGTAGGTTCAGGCGGACTGCGCGAGGGATTTCAGCGGAACGAGCGCCCATCTACGTTTGGTCTCGCTGATGTGTAAGAGTCCACATCTTGAACAACGGACACAGTAGATAAGGTTGGAGGAGGTACAAGTGAACCCCTCTGCCTAAACTGAAAGGACTGTCGGGGGCCCTGGACTGAGTCGAGGGCGGAGATAAAGGGACAGGTGTGGCATCTTCTGCGGTTGCAGGGATTTGGTACCTGGAGAGAAAGTGGTTTGGGTGGGAAGGGATGATATATTTTTCAATATATATATAGAACATGTTACATATATATTTGTTATATATGCGTACATAGAGATTATATACATATACACATATACGTGTGTGCGTATATATAAAGAAAGTGCGGACATGACTGACCCCCAACGGCGTGGTCACCCAACGCAATATTCCACCACTCACCCGTTCCCCCAAAGCAACTGAAGCCGTTCCCGAACGTAACTGAAGCCGTTCCTCTGCCTCCCTCAGCGGTGGACTTAATTAAAAAATCCCAATTGCACGTCCCCTGCCTGCTGTAGCAGTTACAGTTGCAATACCAATTGGCCCTCCCTCTCCTGTTGAAATATCCCATTGGGGTGAAATTCAGTGTTCCTGTCTTGCAACTTTGTATCGATGTGTTGGAATCTAGGAGGAAGGATTTTAACAGTAGAAATCTTGTTAAAGTTGCATTTTTAATGTTTCAATTGCGAATAACCGGAAATATAGGTGGAAATGCGACGGGAAGTTGTTTATTGCCACCACGGGAAAAATGTGAGTAGGATGGGGGAGATATTGAACAATTTCTTTTATTCGGTATTCACCAAGGAGAAGGATATTGAATTATGTGAGGTAAGGGAAACAAGTAGTGTAGCTATGAAAATTATGAGATTCAAAGACGAGGAAGTGCTGACACTTTTGAAAAATATAAAAGTGGATAAGTCTCCAGATCCTGACAGGATATTCCCTAGGCCATTGAGGGAAGTTAGTGTAGAAATAGCAGGGGCTATGACAGAAATGTTTCAAATGTCATTAGAAATGGGACTGGTGCCGGAGGATTGGTGTACTGCGCATGTTGTTCTATTGTTTAAAAAGGGTTCTAAGAGGAAACTTAGCAATTATAGACGTTAGTTTGACGTCAGTGGTGGACAAATTAATGGAAAGGATACTTAGAGATAATATATATAAGCATCTGGATAAACAGGGTCTGATTAGGAACAGTCAACATGGATTTGTGCCTGGAAGGACATGTTTGACTAATCTTCTTGAATTTTTTGAAGAGGTTACTAGGGAAATTGATGAGTGTAAAGCGGTGGATGTTGTCTATATGGACATCAGTAAGGCCTTTGACATTGTTCCACATGGAAGGTTTGTTATGAAGGTTCAATTGTTGGGTATTAATGGTGGAGTAGCAAGATGGATTCAACATTGGCTGAATGGGAGATGCCAAAGAGTAATGGTGGATGGCTGTTTGTCAGGTTGGAGGCCCGTGACTAGTCAGGATCTGTGTTGGGTCCACTGTTGTTTATCATATACATCAATGATCTGGATGATGGTGTGGTAAATTGGATTAGCAAGTATGCAGATGATACTAAGTAGGTGGTGTTGTGGATAATGAAGTCGATTTTCAGAGTCTACAGAGAGATTTAGGCCATTTGGAAGAGTGGGCTGAAAGCTGGCAGATGGAGTTTAATGCTGATAAATGTGAGGTGCTACATCTTTGCAGGACAAATCAAAATAGGACGTACATAGTAAATGGTAGCGAATTGAGGAATGCAGTTGAATAGATGGATCTAGGAATAACTGTGCATAGTTCCCTGAAGGTGGAATCGCATATAGATAGGGTGGTAAAGAAAGCTTTTGTTGTGCTGGCCTTCATAAATCAGAGCATTGAGTATAGAAGTTGGGATGTAATGATAAAATTGTACAAGGCATTGGTGAGGCCAAAACTGGAGTATGGTGTGCAGTTTTGGTCGCCAAATTACAGGAAGGATGTCAACAAAATAGAGAGAGTACAGAGGAGATTTACTAGAATGTTGCCTGGGTTTCAGCACCTAAGTTACAGAGAAAGGTTAAGTCCTTATTCTTTGGAGCGCAGAATGTTAAGTGGGGACTTGATAGAGGTCTTTAAAATGATGAGAGGGATAGACAGAGTTGACGTGGATAAGCTTTTTCAATTGAGAGTAGGAAAGATTCAAACAAGAGGACATGATTTGAGAATTAAGGGACAGAAGTTTGGAGGTAACATGAGGGGGGACTTCTTTACTCAGAGAGTGGTAGCTGTGTGGAATGAGCTTCCACTGGAAGTGGTGGAGGCAGGTTCGATTTTATCATTTAAAAATAAATTGGAAAGGTATATGGACGGGAAAGGAATGGAGGGTTATGGTCCGAGTACAGGTAGATGGGACTAGGGGAGAATAAGTGTTCGGCACGGAATAGAAGGGCCGAGATGGCCTATTTCCGTGCTGTAATTGTTATATCGTTATATAATGTGTCAAAATGGGAAGGCTGTGGCCTAGCGTTTGGTACAAGATAGCAATTAACCAGATTGACACAGAGACACATCGGGGGACAAACAAGACTTGGACTTTTAGTTATGTATATGTGTGTGTGTGCGTGTGTGCGTGTGTGTGCGTGTGCGTGTGTGTGTTTGCGTTTGTGCGTGTGTGTGAGTGTGTACTTTGTTGTCACAGGTATAAACGCACATAAGATGCTTTCCTTACACACAATCCAGTAGAGCACAATTCTTGATTAGCAAATTGTACACAAATAGTTCACTGGGCCCGCATACGAGAGGTGTCCTGATTAGCACCATGTTCATAGTTCAGTTCGTACTCTAGGTCTTATACACTGCACCTGATCCAGGCGAGCCCTTAGGCTCTAGCCATCGCCTTCCTTGGACATGTGGATGGACCATCAACCCACCGATTTCTCTCTCGCCCTTCGTTCTCCGGGGGCACCTCCCGCGGCAGATCTCGAGGGCGCGGTTGGCCAGACACGGTCCGCTCCGACCTGCCTCGCTCATCACCCGTCGTTGTTGCCGGCTCCTTACTTCCGGTGTCTGGTCTTCGACTCGGCAGCGGCCCCTTCTACAGACGACGGGCGGCTGGCAGCTTCTGCCACGCGGCCTACTGGATGCTGATGTGTTTTTTCCCCACACAGTTCACAGTAATCATTGAAATAATTAGCACTCAGGCAGCATTTCTGGAACTGAGGTCGTGCTAATGTGATATGTGTTCAGGACAGAGAACCTTGGTCAGAAGGAGCTATTTAGTAACAACACTTGTTGGAACCCAACCAAACTGCTGCTTATTTCCAACACTTTCCATTTTTGTTTCATATATTCCATACCAGTGTTTAATTTTTATCTATTGTTTTGTTATTTTGATGTATAGAAGAGATATGCATCTGTCGCAGAAACTTCAAATCTATACAGAAGAAAGGAATTGCGATCACTGCATAAACTGCATAAACAGTGTTGTGCACATTTTCTTGATGGCCCGCTCCGCTCGTGGTCAATTTGGGATGGGTGCAGAACAGATTTGTCAGAATGCTGCATCGATTAGAGGGTAATGATTGTACGGTTGGGCAAAGTTGGGTTGTCTACCGTGGAGAGTCGGAGAAGAGAAGAGTGGCGATACAAGTATATACCATTTTTAGAGCCAGAGATAAGTTTGAGCATCAGAACCTTAAAATATGAAAGACCCGACCGCACAGTTTCAGGGTCAGAGGGGGGAGTTGAACAGAGATGTGCGTGGAGTGTTTATTACCCCGTGCAGGCTTTGGCACAAGCTCACAGGGGTGGTGGTGGAAGCAGATGCGAGAGTTACGTTTCAGAAGGTTTTAGATTGCAACATGGATACACAGGAATAGATGGACATGAACCATATGCAGGCACAGGAGATGATGGCACGTTGTTTGGCACATACATTGTGGGCCTATGGGCCTGTCCCGATGCTGTGCTGCTCTATATTCTATGTTTTGGGAGCGCTCGGGTAGATTAAACTAACGCTTTACTGAATCTCAAACGATGTTCTAGTAAAGTCACTCACAGATTCAGGCTTATTTTCGGATGAATGTATCGAAGGAAGGGCAGACAAATCAAACATTAGTCTGAGCGGGCATCATTATTCCATCAGCCGTCGCATACAGCACGTAATCCTCCGACATTTTCACCACCTCCAATGGGATCCCACCACTAGTCACAAATTCCCATCTCCATCCCTTTCCGCCTTTCACAGAGACCGTTCCCTCCGCAACTCCCTGGTTAACTCCACCAACTTCCCAACCAAATCACCCAGTCCCCAGGTACCGTCCCCTGCAACCGCAGGAGATGCAACTCCTGTCCCTGTACCTCTTCCCTCGACGTTGTCCAAGGACTACGATCATTCTTTCAGGTTAGGCAGAGGTTTACTTGCACCTCCTCCAATTCCATCCACTGTGTCTGCTGTTCCATGTGTGACTCCTGTATATCGGCGAGACCAAGCGCAGCCTCTGCAATCCTTTCGCTGAACACCTGCGCTCAGTCCACTTAAACCTACCTGACCTCCAGGTTGCTAAACTCCCCCTCCCATTCCCACATTGTCCTTTCTGTCCTGGGACTTTTCCACTGTCAGAGTGAGGCCCAACGCAAATTGGAGGACCAGGCCAAAAAGTTCAGAGTGGGAATGGAAGGGGTAGTTCAAGTGTTTAGCAACCGGGTGGTCGTGTAGGTCTAGGCGGGTCTCAGTCTAAAGAAAGGTCACCCAATCCTTCTATCCAGAGATGCTGCCTGCCCAGCAGAATGACTCCAACATTTTGTGTCTAAATTTCCTTAACAACGTCAGCATTGATCTGCCGTATTCACAGCTTACCCTTCCATATCTCTAGACTCCCTCTCCCCTGGGTCTCAGTATGAAGAAGGTTTTCGACCCGAAACGTCACACATTCTTTCTCTCCACATATGCTGCCTGTCCCGCGGAGTTAGTCCAGCATTTTGTTTCTATCTTCATTGAGGATACAGCCAGGCCGATACGTATATCGTTCCCTATTACTGAGTCTTTTGCAGTCGGAAAGCATATGTAAGGTGAGAGGTGAGCGGGTTCAAAGGGATCGGAGGAAGATTGTTTTGTCACCAAGGGAGCGGCTGTAATTTGGAACGCAGTCTGTAGCGATCTAATGGATGCAGCGGCGATATGATAAAGAGCTGGAGGATTATGTGAGTCCCCACATTTTAGAGGTTTAAGGAACAAATGCTGGTAAAAGTGATGAGATGGGAACATGACAGCTGGCAACATCGTTGCGGGCCGAAACCCAGATTATCTCTTCCGTGTCAAACAGCACAAGGAGGAAAAGCATTGAGCACATCGCACAACGGGCCAGGCGGTTTCGACGGAGGAGGAGAGCGGCACGTTGGCACAGCGGTGGAGTGCCTCACAGCGCTTTCAGCGCCGGAGACTCGGGTTCGATCCCATATACGGGTGCTGTCTGTACGAAGTGTGTACGTTCTCCCCGTGACCTGCGTGGATTTTCTCCGAGAACTTTGGTTTCCTCCCACACTCCAAAGATGTACAAGTTTGTAAGTTAATTGGCATGGTAAAAGTGAAAATTGACCCTAGTGTGTGTGGGATAGTGTTAAGGTGCGGGGATCGCTGGTCGACGCGGACTCGGTGGGCCGAATGGTCTGTGTCTGCGCTGTATCTCTAAACTAAACTAAACTAAACTAAACTGAAGGAGACAGAAGGAGCTTCCGAATGGAAGTGGTGGAGTGTAAAGCGGTAGATGTTGTCTATATGGACATCAGTAAGGCCTTTGACATTGTTCCACATGGAAAGTGTGTTATGAAGGTTCAATGTTTGGGTATTAATGGTGGAGTAGCAAGATGGATTCAACATTGGTTGAATGGGAGATGCCAAAGAGTAATGGCGAATGGCTGTTTGTCAGGTTGGAGGCCCGTGACTAGTCAGGGATCCGTGTTGGGTCCACTGTTGCTTGTCATATACATCAATGATCTGGATGATGGTGTGGTAAATTGGATTAGCAAGTATGCAGATGATACTAAGTAGGTGGTGTTGTGGATAATGTAGTCGATTTTCAGAGTCTACAGAGAGATTTAGGCCATTTGGAAGAGTGGGCAGAAAGCTGGCAGATGGAGTTTAATGCTGATAAATGTGAGGTGCTACTTCTTGGCAGGACAAATCAAAATAGGACGTACATAGTAAATGGTAGCGAATTGAGGAATGCAGTTGAATAGAGGGATCTAGGAATAACTATGCATAGTTCCCTGAAGGTGGAATCGCATATAGATAGGGTGGTAAAGAAAGCGTTTGGTGTGCTGGCCTTCATAAATCAGAGCATTGAGTATAGAAGTTGGGATGTAATGATAAAATTGTACAGGCATTGGTGAGGCCAATTCTGGAGTATGGTGTGCAGTTTTGGTCGCCAAATTATAGGAAGGATGTCAACAAAATAGAGAGAGTACAGGGGAGATTTACTAGAATGTTGCCTGGGTTTCAGCACCCAAGTTACAGAGAAAGGTTAAGTCCTTATTCTTTGATTCCAGCATCAAAGTTTTCTTGTGTCTCACGTACGGGGTAGTTGAGGCAGATACCATCGCAAGGTCTAAGAAGCATTTGGACGGATACATTTGGACAGATCGGAGGAACATGGACCAAATGCGGCAGGTGTGACTAGTGTATCTCGAACATGTTGGTCCGGTGTGGGCAAGTTGGGCCGAAGGGTCTGTTTCCACACTGTACCACTCTATGACTAAACACCAAACAATCAAATATACCAGTTGGAAAAGCGAAGCCAAGACCGACAGGTACTCACACTAACAATGATTGAGCAGTTACAGTCACGTACCAGGAACACCAATCACCGCAATGACGATGTAGATTTTTTTCCGGAAGCCGTAGAAGGTTTCCAACATTTTCTGACTGAATGAAATCTCCCAGTGCACGGCAGAGCTCTCCCAATCATATGGTGCCACCGCCTTCCCCGAGGTCTCAATTTATACAAACCATGGCCCGGCGGGACATAGTTCTTGCACAATCGATAGTTTGAAAATTGCAAAGAAAGACAGATGACAGAAGCAGATTTAAATCCCCGTTATAGCGTAGCGTGCACTATAATGTTTAAACCTTACAATGGAAGAATCATAGAACAGGACTTGGTAACAAAACTTAACTGGATGTTCTCTACAGCTTTTAAAATGTACTGGTTCAGTTGTATTTAAGGGACGTACAATGCATTTAGAAAGTATTCACACCCCTTCCCTTTTGGGTCCTTTTCACAATGGCAGGCAGTGACTAGTGGGGTACCGCAAGGCTCAGTGCTGGGACCCCAGCTATTTACAATATATATTAATGATCTGGATAAGGGAATTGAAGGCAATATCTCCAAGTTTGCGGATGACACTAAGCTGGGGGGCAGGGTTAGCTGTGAGGAGGATGCTAGGAGACTGCAAGGTGACTTGGATAGGCTGGGTGAGTGGGCAAATGTTTGGCTGATGCAGTATAATGTGGATAAATGTGAGGTTATCCATTTTGGTGGCAAAAACAGGAAAGCAGACTATTATCTAAATGGTGGCCGACTAGGAAAAGGGGAGATGCAGCGAGACCTGGGTGTCATGGTACACCAGTCATTGAAAGTTGGCATGCAGGTGCAGCAGGCAGTGAAGAAAGCGAATGGTATGTTAGCTTTCATAGAAAAAGGATTTGAGTATAGGAGCAGGGAGGTTCTACTGCAGTTGTACAGGGTCTTGGTGAGACCACACCTGGAGTATTGCGTACAGTTTTGGTCTCCAAATCTGAGGAAGGACATTATTGCCATAGAGGGAGTGCAGAGAAGGTTCACCAGACTGATTCCTGGGATGTCAGGACTGTCTTATGAAGAAAGACTGGATAGACTTGGTTTATACTCTCTAGAATTTAGGAGATTGAGAGGGGATCTTATAGAAACTTACAAAATTCTTAAGGGGTTGGACAGGCTAGATGCAGGAAGATTGCTCCCGATGTTGGGGAAGTCCAGGACAAGGGGTCACAGCTTAAGGATAAGGGGGAAATCCTTTAAAACCGAGATGAGAAGAACTTTTTTTCACACAGAGAGTGGTTAATCTCTGGAATTCTCTGCCACAGAGGGTAGTCGAGGCCAGTTCATTGGCTATATTTAAGTGGGAGTTAGATGTGGCCCTTGTGCCTAAGGGGTTCAGAGGGTATGGAGAGAAGGCAGGTACGGGATACTGAGTTGGATGATCAGCCATGATCATATTGAATGGCGGTGCAGGCTCGAAGGGCCGAATGGCCTACTCCTGCACCTAATTTCTATGTTTCTATGTTTCTATGTTTTCCACATTTTGTTGCGTTACAGCCTTATTTTAAACTGGATTAAATTATTGTATTTAATCATTAATCTACACACAATACCCCGGAATGAAGAAGCGAAAACAGATGTTTGGAAAATTTTGCAAAGTAATAAAAAATAAATAACTAAAATATCACATTTACATAAGTATTCGGACCCATTGCTATGACACTCAAAATTCTCCTGTTTCCATTGATTCTCCTTGAGATGTTTGTACAATTTCATTGGAATCCATCAGTGCTAAATTAGATTGATTGGACATGATTTGGAAAGGCCCACATCTCTCTATATAAGGTCCCACAGTTGACAGTGCATGTCACAGCAAAAACCAAGCCATGATGACGAAGGAATTGTCTGTAGACCTCCAAGACAATTGTCGAGACACAGATCTGGGGAAGGGTATAAAACAATTTCTGCAGCATTGCATGTCCTGAAGAGCACAGTGGCCTCTGGCATTCTTAAATGGAAGAACTTTTTAAACACCAGGACTGTTCATAGAGCTGGTCGCCGACCAAACTGAGCAATCGAGGGAGAAGGGCCTTGGTCAGGGAGGGGACCAAGAACCAGGTGGTCACTCTGACAGAGCTGCAGTTCCACTGTGGAGATGTGAGAACCTTCCAGAAGGACAACTATATCTGCAGGTCTCCACTATTGAGGCCTTTATGGAAGAGTTGCCAGACGGAAGAAAAGGGCACATGACAGCCCACTTGGAGTTTGCCTAAAGGCACCTAAATGACTCACACCATGAGAAACAAGATTCTCTGGCCTGATGAATCCAAGATTGAACACTTTGGCCTGAATGCCAAGCGTCGCGTCTGGAGGAAATCAGGCACTACTCATGACCTACCCAATACCAATAGCATCGTGGTGGCAGCATCAAGCTGCAGGGTTGTTTTTCAGCGGCAGGAACTGGGAGACTAGTCAGGTTGGAGGAAAAGATGAACGGAGCAAATTACAGAGAGATGCTTGATGAAAACCTGCTCCAGCGTTCAGGACCTCAGACTGGGGCGGAGATTCGGAGGACAACTACCCTAAGCACATTGCCAGGACAACGCAGGAGTGGCTTCGTGACAAGTCTGTGAATGTCCTTGAGTGGCTCATCCAGAGCCCGGATTTGAATCCAATCGAACATCTCTGGAGGGACTTGAAAATAGCTGTGCATCGACGCTCCACATCCAACCTCATAGAGCTTGAGAGGATCTGCAGAGAAGAATGGGAGAAATTACCCAAATACAGGTGTGCCAAGCTTGTAGCGTCATACCCAAGATGAATTGAGGCTGTAATGGCTGCCAAAGGTTCCTCAACAAAGTACTGATAAAGGGTCTGAATACCTATGTAAATATGTTATTTCAGTTATTTCTTTTTAATTACTTTGAAAAAAATTCTAAACACCTGTTTTCGCTTTTTTATTATGGGGTATTGTGTGTAAATTGACGATAAACACATGAATTTAATCCATTTTAGAATAAGGCTGTAACGTAACAAAATGTGGAAAAGTGAAGGGGTCTGAATACTTTCTGAATGCACTGTATTCGTGGTGGAGAATGGAAGGGGTGACTCTTTGAATAGACGAATGCACCCGCGTAAAGTAGTACATGAAACAGCCGGTGGAGCCTGATTTCAGAAATTCTGGCAAGTATAAACGCAAGAGTTCAAGAGTTCAAGAGACAATTATTGTCACATGCACCAATTGGTAAAATGAGATTTGAATTACTAAAAATAAAAAAATAAACGAATAAAAAGAACACAATAAACGATAGAATAAACATGAAACATGAAACATAAACAATAAACAAGAACATCCCCACACAGCAAAATCAACGTTTCACACTGTGTGTGAAGGCAACAAAGTTCAGTCCCCTTCCTCTTTGTTCGCACGTGGTCGGAACAGAGACCACTTTCAGCGCCTTGGCGTTTCCGAAGCGGCCATTTCCTACCGGAGACCGTGGCTCCCGATGTCCACAGGCCGAGCTGGGCGGAGATTCAACGCCCCGGCAAGGATCCAAGGCTCCGCGATGTTAAATGTCAGCTGCAAGCTCCGCAACCCACAGTTCCACGATGTAATCAGCTGGCCTGACACTCCGGAGCTCCGCACAGCGATTCCCAGTAAGGCATCGCCCGTTCCGCGATGAAATTCAGTGCTGCGCCGCCGCTGAAGCTCTGGCCCCCTTCCACCCCCCCCCCCCACTCCCACCCCCACATAAAAAAGACTAAAAGGTTTCCAAAAACATACTTAGACAGACTAAATATAATAAAAAGGATGAAAGGACAGACAGTTGCTGAAGAGGCTGCCGCACGCGGCGCCACCCGATGACGTACACAATAAACGATAACGAGCAAATCTATAATATGTTTACTCCAAAATTTACAAACTGAGGAATCGCGATTGGGAAAAGAGACCAACATAGCGACGGGAATTTAAGATTAATGCTGGAAGAGATATGGATTGAGGGAATGTTTTGTTTACACGGTAAGGCAGCATCTCCGGAGAGCATGGATAGATCTCTGGAGAACATGGACATCTCAGGTCGAGACCCTTCTTCCTCCCGCGTCTAGTTCACGAAATAGAGCCGTCGTTCATTGCACCCATGTGTCAGATAAATGGGAGAATGGTGTTCTTAATAATTTTCAGGAAAGACAAAGTTAAATATAATCATGGGTAAAGAAGAAGGATGAAAGAGGACAAAGAGACACTGATAACTGATGAATTATTTGAAAAGTACGCAATCCACATATTGCCTTTGTGTTCTGTTAACATTGAAAAAATTCGTGTTCCCTCAGAATTTTCCCAGTGGGCAGTGTTAGGGTATTGGACACATCGACGTTTGAGAAACTCACCACTCCCCGACGAGGTTTTCTATGTACGCTGACCCGATCGGAGCTGTAATTACAGAGTAGGTGTCTCGTGTGAAAGCGTGACTCAGGTGTCAGGTCAAACACACAAATGCCTCTGTTACTCACAGTAAAGGTACACTGCGTTGCACGATCCCATACATATAGACCAGGCCCGACACATGTTGTCTACCCTATAATGTGGCAGCAACACACGCCGCGTCCACTCACCGCCCGCCACAATGACGGTTTCTGTGAATCAAACCATCCGCCACCTCCACAACGGTCCTAACGTCTGTTCCCCGCCTGTGGGCGGCGCGACTCTCGTCAGCAGCGGCCTCTGCAGTCCGTCTGTCTTTTTATTATTTTTGTCTTGTCGGGGTATGTGTGTGGGGGGGTGGGGTGGGGGGGGGACTTTAAAATATTTCCCCTACACTGGAGACCCGACATTTTCTTTGTCGGGTCTCCGTTGTCGTTGGGGCTGCAACGTGGAGCGGCCTCCGGCAGGAACGACCTGGGGCTCCAGTTGCGGAGCTGCGGACTACTCACCGTCACGGGGCTGGCCGAGTCCGGAGCGGGTGTAGCTGTGGTGGACGCTGCTGCGACCGGACCCCCGGAGTTTCGGAGGCTGCAACTGCGGGTCTGGCGGACGGCAACACCGGAAGCCCGCGGGTCCCTGGTGGGAGACCGCTTTTCGGGGTTTCCGCAGCGGCGACTTCTCCCGCCCGAGTTGCGGGGTTGAAGAGCACCTGGAGCGGGGCTTTACATCACCGCCCCGCGCGGCTTGGAATGGTCGCGGGACTTTGCGAGCGCACGCCGGGGTCTCTAACACCAAGACCCGGTGCGCGACCTTGCATCACCCGGCGTGGATTTAATGGCCGCGGGACAATCACCATCGCCCGCCGGGGGCTTTGACTTTGACTCTGACATCGAGGGGGGGGAGAGTGCAGTGGAGAAATAAGTGTTTTGTCTTCCATCACAGCGCTGTGATGGATGTATGTGTTAATTGTATTGTGTCTCGGGTCTTTTTCGTGTTGTAATGTATGGCTGCAGAAACGACATTCCGTTTGGACCTCAACGGGGTCCAAATGACAAATAAATTGAATTGAATTGAATTGAATTGAAAATGTTCCACTTCATGTTCCACTAAATCCAAAGGGTTTCTACAGCTATATTAATAGCAAAAGGATAACGAGGGATACAATTGGTCCATTAGAGAGTCAGAGTGGACAGCTATCTGCAGAGCCAAACGAGATGGGGGATATATTGAACAATTTATTTTCTTCGGTATTCACCAAGGAGAAGGATATTGAATTATGTGAGGTAAGGGAAACAAATAGAGTAGCTATGGAAACTATGAGATTCAAAGAAGAGGTAGTACTGACACTTTTGAGAAATATAAAAGTGGATAAGTCTCCAGGTCCGGACAGGATATTCCCTAGGACATTGAGGGAAGTTAGTGTAGAAATAGCAGGGGCTATGACAGAAATATTTCAAATGTCATTAGAAACGGGAATAGTACCGGAGGATTGGCGTACTGCGCATGTTGTTCCATTGTTTAAAAAGGGGTCTAAGAGTAAATCTAGCAATTATAGACCTGTTAGTTTGACGTCAGTGGTGGGCAAATTAATGGAAAGGATACATAGAGATAATATATATAAACATCTGGATAAACAGGGTCTGATTAGGAACATTCAACATGGATTTGTGCCTGGAAGGTCATGTTTGACTAAATCTTCTTGAATTTTTTGAAGAGGTTACTCGGGAAATTGATGAGGGTAAAGCATTGGATGTTGTATATATGGACTTCAGTAAGGCCTTTGACAATGTTCCTCATGGAAGGTTGGTTAAGAAGGTTCAATGGTTGGGTATTAATGGTGGAGTAGCAAGATGGATTCAACAGTGGCTGAATGGGAGATGCCAGAGAGTAATGGTGGATGGTTGTTTGTCAGGTTGGACGCCAGTGACTAGTAAGGTGCCACAGGGATCTGTGTTGGGTCCACTGTTGTTTGTCATGTACATCAATGATCTGGATGATGGTGTGGTAAATTGGATTAGTAAGTTAGCAGATGATACTAAGATAGGTGGGGTTGTGGATAATGAAGTAGATTTTCAAAGTCTACAGAGAGATTTATGCCAGTTGGAAGAGTGGACTGAAAGGTGGCAGATGGAGTTTAATGCTGATAAGTGTGAGGTGCTACATCTTGGCAGGACAAATCAAAATAGGACGTACATGGTAAATGGTAGGGAATTGAAGAATGCAGGGATGTAATGTTAAAATTGTACAAGGCATTGGTGAGGCCAATTCTGGAGAATGGGGTACAATTTTGGTCGCCTAATTATAGGAAGGATGTCAACAAAATAGAGAGAGTACAGAGGAGATTTACTAGAATGTTGCCTGGGTTTCAGCAACTACGTTACAGAGAAAGTTTGAACAAGTTAGGGCTTTATTCTTTGGAGCGCAGAAGGTTAAGGGGGGACTTGATAGAGGTCTTTAAAATGATGAGAGGGATAGACAGAGTTGACGTGGATAAGCTTTTCCCACTGAGAGTAGGGAAGATTCAAACAAGGGGACATGACTTGAGAATTAAGGGACAGAAGTTTAGGGGTAACATGAGGGGGAACTTCTTTATTCAGAGAGTGGTGGCTGTGTGGAATGAGCTTCCAGTGAAGGTGGTGGAGGCAGGTTCGTTTTTATCATTTAAAAATAAATTGAGACACACCACTAACACTTTGTGTCGGTCAATCTGCCCCATAAGATCGTGACGACTGTTTCAACCCCGGCAACGTTATTACAGGTAGACAGAAAATGCTGGAATAACTCAACGGGTCAGACAGCATCTCTGGAGGAAAGGAAGAGGTGAGGTTTCGGGTCGAGATCCTTCTTCAGTTATTACAGCATGTAATGCGGGAAACCCGTGCCTGTCGTAATAATTCCATTTACTGAAGACTTTTGATTAGACGGTACCTCTGAATTGAGTCGGCATGGTTGGCTTAGTGACACCAAATTGTATGTCAAATCAGAGAGGTTTGACAGATAGATTCCTAGATTAAAACAGTGTGCAAAACAGGCCAACTCGCCCACACCGGCCAACAATGCTTCAGCTCCCCTAGTCCCACTTGCTTGCGCTTGGTCCACAACCCTCCAATCCTGCCCTATCTCGGATCAAGACCCTTCTTCCTCCCGCGTCTAGCTCACAAAATAGAGCCGCCGTTCATTGCACCCGTGTGTCAGATGAATGGGTGAATGGTGTTCTTAATAACTTTCAGGAAAGATAAAGCTAAAATATAATTATGGGAAAAGAAGAAGGATGAAAGAAGACAAAGGGACACCGTCGTACTGTCCTAAAACGATGGGATATTCCCAGCCTCAACTACCTCTTCTGCCAGCTTGTTCCATACATCCACTACCTTCTGTGTTAAATGTTACCCCTCGGAAGGTGGTGGAGGCAGGTTCGTTTTTATCATTTAAAAATAAAATGGATAGTTATATGGACGGGAAAGGAATGGACGGTTATGGTCTGAGCGCAGGTATATGGGACTAGGGGAGAATACGTGTTCGGCACGGACTAGAAGGGTCGAGATGGCCTGTTTCCGTGCTGTAATTGTTATATGGTTATATGGATTCCTATTAAATCTTTTCCCCTTCACCTTGAACCTATGTCCTCTGGTCCCCGTTTCTCCTTCTCTGGGTAAAACACTCTGTGTCTACCCGACCTATTCCTCTCATGATTTAGTATACACAATGCATGGGCATATTTAGCTCACCGACTCCGCGCCGAGCAGTAATCCTTGGACTCTAGCTCTGTAAGGCATCAACTCTGCTGGATATTAATAGTTTTTTCGACAAACTCCGGAAGAGGTCAGTGAGACAAATATATTAGGTAGACTGTATTTTATCCATCGAAATTTGCAAAGTTGCAATGTTACAAAATGTTGAGATTTTAAAAATCAAGTCTGTAATTTATCCCATCAGATAAAGCATAAAAAGAAGTTTAATTTGTCACCTAATTCACTTTCATATCTTCAGTATTTAAAAGGTTATGGCCATTTTCTTACTCGGAAATTAGCATCTTGTTCTCTATTGCTTTTCCATTGACTTAACACAAAAGCTGTGATCGAGGGGAGTCAAATGATCATAATTTTCTTAAAAATTAAGAGAACTAAAATAAATTTTCAGTTATTATGGATTGAAGCATTCTGAAACAAATTTGAAACAATCTTACTTAGATGACTTGAAATTAAAGCATATAATTAGTTAGTTACCTAATTGTAGCTTGTTACAAAATTCAATTACTAGATCTAAACATATATCAATTTCTTAAGAATAGATTAACATTTTTAAATAGCCTAAGTGTCCAAATAACATTCACACAATAATTCACAATATAATTACTAGATCAGAATTAAGGGACATAAATTTAGGGGTAACATGAGGGGGAACTTCTTTACTCAGAGAGTGGTAGCGGTGTGGAATGAGCTTCCAGTGGAAGTGGTGGCGGCAGGTTCGTTGGTATCATTTAAAAATAAATTGGATAGGCATATGGATGAGAAGGGAATGTAGGGAAAAATGTTGTTCGGCACGGACTTGTAGGGCCGAGATGGCCTGTTTCCGTGCTGTAATTGTTATATGGTTATATGTTATATGGTTAACATAATTTTTAAATCTCATTGTCATGGATGTATAGGCCAAATGGAAGGAATTTAATGTACCTGCAAATTAATAGCCATTTAAATCAACTTGCCTGTGGGTTTTTCTGGAACGCGACCATTTGGAAAGTTTCTGTGTGCAATGATTTAGATCCCCATATCTGCATGGAAAACACTGTCCGTTGGTATGGGGACTAAATCGCCGTTTTGTAACTTAAAATATGAACTAAAGGTATCTTAAGGACCACTTTTATACATAAAAATAAACCACTTTATTTTACCTGTCACCTACATGAATCCCGTCCCCGTTGTCGGCGTAAGCGGCTTCAGAAGCTGATTTTAAAATCATTCCAGCGCTGAACGAGTTAGGCGAATAAAAAAAAAATACAGAACGCCTGTCGGAACGATTCTTCAACAAAATCTTGCACTCCAACCAAATATAATCCAGGACAAGGTACGAAAAAAACCGCGTTTAACCCCGCCCCCCCTCAAACGCGCCAAAATTGCGCACACGGCCAGTGGCAGAATTGTAGCGCTGCTGAAGGTAAGTATTGTAACATACATAGAAACATAGAAACATAGAAACATAGAAATTAGGTGCAGGAGTAGGCCATTCGGCCCTTCGAGCCTGCACCGCCATTCAATATGATCATGGCTGATCATCCAACTCAGTATCCCGTACCTGCCTTCTCTCCATACCCTCTGATCCCCTTAGCCACAAGGGCCACATCTAACTCCCTCTTAAATATAGCCAATGAACTGGCCTCGACTACCCTCTGTGGCAGGGAGTCCCAGAGATCCACCACTCTCTGTGTGAAAAAAGTTATTCTCATCTCGGTTTTAATGGATTTCTCCCTTATCCTTAAGCTGTGACCCCTTGTCCTGGACTTCCCCAACATCGGGAGCAATCTTCCTGCATCCTGCAATCTTCCTATACCTATACAAAGGGCAAGGAAACTCTTGAAATCAATAAGATGCGGAGGGTCATTAGAGATTTGAATTTGGACAAGGTGTTTCTTCGTGTATCCACATTCAATATGGATTGTCCGTTGAAGATGAAGATGAGGCGGCAGCTGTTCCTGGGTCTGGTGATGCGTGCATTCAAGCTCCCGTATCTTCTGACCAACGGGAGCATGGGGAAGAATAACCGGAGTGGGTCAACACTTTGATTTTGCAGGCTGATTTTCCGAGGCAAGCTGAAGTGTAGTGTGAAGTGTTGATGATGTCAATGGTGGGAATTATGGAATGTGCCACGGACAGGGCTACACCTTCATTTTGCAATTTCTTGTGGTCATGGATAGACCTGTACCCGTACCAAGTTGTGATGCAACCAGACCAATTTGTTTTTATGCTGCATCTCTAGACGTTTGTATGGGTGACTGGAGACATGTCAAATGTCCTCAGTCTCCATAATATGCACCGTGCTCCCGCAGCTGCTCAATTTCACTGATAACATCCTTGCTCTGAGGTTATTCAAACGGAAAGAGGAATCATGTTTTATTCGCGTTCCTGTACATTATACAGCCAGTCTGTGAATCACATGAAACGAATGAAGTGATCAAATTTATGCAGATGCCTGATCATTCCAGGTCACAACTCAATCAACACAATGGAAATGCATGCAGTCGCTCAGGCAATTCCGCACCTCAAAGCACAAGGGAGTCCCCAACGAACGACACAAATGCAACCACCGTTTAGAGACATAGATACATAAAAAATAGGTGCAGGAGTAGGCCATTCGATATGATCATGGCTTATCATCCAACTCAGTATCCCGTACCTGCCTTTTTTCGATACCCCCTGATCCCTTTACCACAAGGGCCACATCTAACTCCCTCTTAAATATAGCCAATGGACTTGCCTCAACTACCTTCTGTGTCAGAGAGTTCCAGAGATTCACCACTCTCTGTGTGAAAAATGTTTTTCCCATCTCGGTCTTAAAGGATTCCCCTCTATCCTTAAGCTGTGGCCCCTTGTCCTGGACTTCCCCAACATCGGGAACAATCATCCTGCATCTAGCCTGTCCAATCCCTTAAGAATTTTGCAAATTTCTATAAGATCCCCCCTCAATCTTCTAAATTCTAGCGAGTACAAGCTGAGTCTATCCAGTCTTTCTTCATATGAAAGTCCTGACATCCCAGGAATCAGTCTGGTGAACCTTCTCTGCACTCCCTCTATGGCAATAATGTCCTTCCTCAGATTTGGAGACCAAAACTGTACGCAATACTCCAGGTGTGGTCTCACCAAGACCCTGTACAACTGCAGCAGAACCTCCCTGCTCCTATACTCAAATCCTTGTGCTATGAATGCTAACATACCATTTGCTTTCTTCACTGCCTGCTGCACGTGCATGCCTACTTTCAATGACTGGTGTACCATGACACCCAGGTATCGTTGCATCTCCCCTTTTCCTAATCGGCCACCATTTAGATTAAAGTCTGCTTTCCTGTTCTGCCACCAAAGTGGATAACCTCACATTTATCCACATTATACTGCATCTGCCATACATTTGCCCACTCACCGAGCCTATCCATGTCACCTTACAGCCTCCTAGCATCCTCCTCACAGCTTACACTGGCCCCCCCCCCCCCAGCTTAGTGTCATCCGCAAACTTGGAGATGTTGCATTCAATTCCCTCGTTCAAATCATTAATATATATTGTAAATAGCTGGGGTCCCAGCACTGAGCCTTGCGGTACCCCACTAGTCACTGCCTGCCATTGTGAAAAGGACCCGTTTACTCCTACTCTTTGCTTCCTGTTTGCCAGTCAGTTTTCTATCCACATCAATACTGAACCCCCAATACCGTGTGCTTTAGGTTTGTATACTATTCTCTTATGTGGGACCTTGTCGAAAGACATATGAAAGTCCAGATATAACACATCCAATGGTTCTCCCTTATCCACTCTACTAGTTTGCTGAATAGAGCTTGAGCACGAGCATTTGAACAACGTATAATGGCACTAACTAATATAAGAACATTGTATTCTGATTTGCATGTTCCAGTGCTAACAATCTGTCGACATTGTGGCCAGTGAGGAGAATACTCCGAGGATACATGATGGTATTAGAAAATAGATAGACAATAGACAATAGGTGGAGGAGTAAGCCATTAGGACCTTCGAGCCAGCACCACCATTCAACGAATGAAGTGATCAAATGAAGTGATCATTCCCAATCAGCACACAGTTCCTGCCTTCTCCCCATATCCCCTGACTCCGCTATCTTCAGGACCCCTATCTAGCTCGCTCTTGAAACTATCCAGAAAACCGGCCTCCACGGCCCTCTGAGGCAGAGAATTCCACAGACTCACAACTCTCTGTGTAAAAACGTGTTGCCTCGTCCCCGTTCAAAATGGCTTACCACTTATTCTTAAACTGTGGTTCCTGGTTCTGGATTCGCCCAACACATGGAACATGTTTCCTGCCTCCTGCGTTTCCAAACACTTGATAATCTTATAATAATAATAATAATAATAATAATATATTTTATTGTCATTGCACATAAGCGCAACGAGATTTGGTATGCAGCTTCTATCCGATGTCATAACTTAAATACTGTAACTAATACAATTTAGATTTAGATACCCCGAGAACATGGTTTGTAAAAAGAACATTACAACAGTAAAATAGTCAAAACAGTTCAAACAGACTAAAGTGCAGATGTGTCTGTGCGACGTGACCATGGGGGGTGGGGGGCACTCAGCAGGGCCGGTTAAGAGCCACTTTAGCTCTGGGAATGAAGCTGTTCCTGAGTCTGGAGGTTCGGGCGTAGAAGGTCTTGTAACGTCTGTCGGAGGGAAGTAGTTCGAACAGTCCATTACAAGGGTGTGAGGAGTCTTTATGGATGCTGACGGCCTTCCTGAGGCACCGTGTGTGGTAGATGCTCTCCAAGGCTGGTAGCTGTGTCCCAATAATCTTCTGCGCTCTGTGGACGACGCGCTGAAGAGCTCTCCTCTCCGCCTCTGTGGTAGAAGGTTGTCAGCAGCTGTTGGGGCAGACCAGCGCAGCGGTGTTGGTGGACCATGTGAGGTCCTCTGAAATGTGAGTGCCCAGAAACTTAACGCTGGACACTCTCTACACAGTCCCCGTAGATGGTATTCTCCATTATGTGACCTCCTGAAGTCAATAATCAGCTCCTTGGTCTTGGAGGTGTTTAGTGACAAGTTGTTACGTGCGCACCAGTCCGCCAGGTTTTGCACCTCCGCTCTGTATTTTGTTTCATCACCGTTAGTGATCAGCCCAATCGTTGTTGTGCCGTCTGCAAACTTGACGATGGTGTTGGTGTCGAATGCGGGAACAGTCGTGTGTGAAGAGGGAGTAGAGTATGGGGCTCAGTACACAGCCCTGTGCTCAGGGTGATAGTGGAGGACAGGTGCGCGCCCAGTCTCACTGCCTGCGGTCGCTCCGTCAGAAAATTCAGGATCCAATCGCATATCGGCGAGCTGAGCCTAGCTGGTGGAGTTTGGTGGTGAGCTTGGTGTGGATGACCGTATTGAATGCAGAGCTATAGTCTATGAAGAGCATCCTCACGTACGTGCCCTGTCTTTCCAGGGGAGTCAGGACAGTGTGAAGAGCCAGAGAGATGGCATCCTCGGTTGATCTATTTGCCCTGTATGCGAATTGATGCGAGTCCAGTGAGGCAGGGATGCTGGATTTGATATGGGAGAGGACCAGCCTTTCAAAGCACTTCATGGGTATTGGAGTTAGGGCAACTGGGCGGTAGTCGTTCAGGTTGGTGAATTTAGACTTTTTCGGCACCGGCAATATGGTAGCTGTTTTCAGGCAGCTGGGGACCGGTGCCAGAGACAGGTTAAAGATTCTCGTGAATACCTCCGCCAGCTGTACAGCACAGTCCTTTAGCTATATTTCTACAGCTATATTAATGGCAAAAGGATAACGAGGGATAAAATTGGTCCATTGGAGAAACAGAGTGGGCAGCTATCTGCAGAACCAAAAGAGATGGGGGAGATATTGAACAATTTATTTTCTTCGGTATTCACCAAGGAGAAGGATATTGAAGTATGTGAGGTAAGGGAAACGAGTAGAGTAGTTATGGATACTATGAGTTTCAAAGTAAAGGAAGTACTGACACTTTTGAAAAATATAAAAGTGGATAAGTCTCCAGGTTCTGACAGGATATTCCCTAGGACATTGAGGGAAGTTAGTGTAGAAATAGCCGGGGCTATGACAGAAATATTTCAAATTTCATTAGAAACGGGAATAGTCCCCGAGGATTGGCGTACTGCGCATGTTGTTCCATTGTTTAAAAAGGGTTCTAAGAATAAACCTAGCAATTATAGACCTGTTAGTTTGACTTCAGTGGTGGGCAAATTAATGGAAAATATACTTAGAGATAATATATATAAGCATCTGGATAAACAGGGTCTGATTAGGAACAGTCAACATGGATTTGTGCCTGGAAGGTCATGTTTGACTAATCTTCTTGAATTTTTTGAAGAGGTTACTAGGGAAATTGACGATGGTAAAGCAGTGGATGTTGTCTATATGGACTTTAGTAAGGCCTTTGGCAAGTTCCTCATGGAAGGTTGGTTAAGAAGGTTAAACTGTTGGGTATAAATGCAGGAATAGCAAGATGGATTCAGCAGTGGCTGAATGGGAGAAGCCAGAGGGTAATGGTGGATGGCTGTTTGTCGGGTTGGAGACAGGTGACTAGTGGGGTGCCTCAGGGATCTGTGTTGGGTCCTTTGTTGTTTGTCATGTACATCAATGATCTGGATGAAGGGGTGGTAAATTGGATTAGTAAGTATGCAGATGATACCAAGATAGGGGGTGTTGTGGATAATGAAGAGGACTTCCAAAGTCTACAGAGTGATTTAGGCCATTTGGAAAAATGGGCTGAAAGATGGCAGATGGAGTTTAATGCTGATAAATGTGAGGTGTTACACCTTGGCAGGACAAATCAAAATAGGACGTACATGATAAATGGTAGGGAATTGAAGAATACAGTTGAACAGAGGGATCTGGGAATAACCGTGCATAGTTCCTTGAAGGTGGAATCTCATATAGATAGGGTGGTAAAGAAAGCTTTTGGTATGCTAGCCTTTATAAATCAGAGCATTGAGTATAGAAGCTGGGATGTAATGTTAAAATTGTACAAGGCATTGGTGAGACCAAATCTGGAGTATGGTGTACAATTTTGGTCGCCCAATTATAGGAAGGATGTCAACAAAATAGAGAGAGTACAGAGGAGATTTACTAGAATGTTACCTGGGTTTCAACAACTAAGTTACAGAGATAGGTTGAATAAGTTAGGTCTTTATTCTCTGGAGCGCAGAAGGTTAAGGGGGGACTTGATAGAGGTCTTTAAAATGATGAGAGGGATAGACAGAGTTGACGTGATCAAGCTTTTCCCTTTGAGAATAGGGAAGATTCAAACAAGAGGACATGACTTCAGAATTAAGGGAGAGAAGTTTAGGGGTAACATGAGGGGGAACTTGTTTACTCAGAGAGTGTTAGCGGTGTGGAATGAGCTTCCAGTGGAAGTGGTGGCGGCAGGTTCGTTGGTATCATTTAAAAATAAATTGGATAGGCATATGGATGATAAGGGAATGGAGGGTTATGGTATGTGTGCAGGCAGGTGGGACTAAGAGAAAAAAGTTGTTCGGCACGGACTTGTAGGGCCGAGATGGCCTGTTTCCGTGCCGTAATTGTTATATGGTTGTTACCCTTCCCTGGACTCCATCCGGGCCTGCAGCCTTGCGTGGATTGATCCTACGCAGAGCGCACTGTACCTCCTGAGTGCCCAGTGATAAGGCCTGTCCCTCCGCCATGGCCAGGGTTATTCCACTCCTGGTGGTGTTGCCAGTTTCGAAGTGGGCAAAGAAGGTGTTTAGCTCGTATATGTTTCCATAAGAAGGTGTTTAGGTGTATATGTTTCAATAAGATACCCTCTCACCCTTCTCAATTACAGATAATACAAGCCCAGCCGTTCCATTCTCTCAGCATATGACAGTCCCGCCAGCCCGGGATTTAATTTTGTAAACCTACGCTGCACTCCCTCAATAGCAAGAATGTCCTTCCTCAAATTACCGGACAAAAACTGCACACAATACTCCAGGTGTGGTCTCACTAGGGCCCTGTACAACTCGGCTCATATACTCAACTTGTCAGCGATAGATCCAGACCCCCGCATCCATCACATCACTGTGAAGGCGTGAACATTGTCCCAAACCTCCCCCGACCCGCAGCCCGCGGATGGTGGCCGTGTGAGAGTGGGGGCTATCCCGAGGTATGCACACCTTCGGCTGCTTTCAACTTGGTGCTTGGGTTCAAATTGCCCAGCCACCTATGGCTTGTGTGGGAAAATGAACCCCACGCTCCCGTCACCCCTTCTCTCTCCCCTCTTCTCTCTCTCCCGCCCCCCTCTCTCCCTTCTCTCTCCTCCTCTCTCTCCCCTCTTCTCTCTCTCCTCTCTTTTCTCTCTCTCCCCCCCCCTCTCTCTCCCTTCTCTCTCCCCTCTTCTCCCTCTCCGCCCACTCTCTCTCCATTCTCTCTCTCCCCTTCTCTCCCCCTTCTCTCTTCTCCTCTGTCTCCACCCGTTAATTAACCATGTATAAATGTATATCATGTATTACATGTATGAATCGTTCTTACATTCGGGAACATGGTTAATTAACTGGTGGCATTATTTCCCTGTCCTTACGGCCTTTGTTTTAGCCGGTGATTACACCTATTCCATTCCTCCCTCGCAAAGATGTGGGATTTCATATTGAGCGCACTTGTTTGAATAGATGCAAGCGGCATGCCCAGCTTCTTTCCTGGGCGCGCAATACACGAAGCCGATGAAATGACACAACTGTCACACCAAAGATAGACACAACATGCTGGAGTAACTCAGCTGAAGAGGCAGCATCTCTGGAGAGAAGGAATGGGTGGCGTTTCGGGTCGAGACCCTACAGACACACTCTGAAGAATGATCTCGGCACGAAACGGCACGAGTGATCACAATACCATTAGTTTCAATATAATTATGGAGAGGGTCAGAACTGGACCGAGGGTTGAGATTTTTGATTGGAGAAAGGCTAACTTTGATGAGGATATAAAAGGAGTGAAATGGGACATATTGTTTTATGGGAAGGATGTTGAAGAGAAATGGAGGACATTTAAAGGGGACATTTTAAGAGTATAGAATCTTTATGTCCCTGTTCGGTTGAAAGGAAATAGTAAAAATTGGAAAGAGCCATGGTTTTCAAGGGAAATTGGACACGGTTCGGAAAAAGAGAGAGATCTACAATAATTATAGGCAGCATGGAGTAAATGAGGTGCTGGAGGAGTATAAAGAATGTAACAAGAATCTTAAGAAATAAATTAGAAAAGCTAAAAGAAGATATGATGTTGCTTTGGCAGGTAAGGTGAAAGTAAATCCAAAGGGTTTCTACAGCTATATTAATAGCAAAAGGATAACGAGGGATAAACTTGGTCATTCCTTCACGGTAGAGGTCTTTAATAATAATAATAATAATAATAATAATACACATTTATTGTCATTTAAGCCCCAGTGAGACTCAAACGAAATTTTGTTTCCACAGCCATACAAACAAAAACAATGTCCTACAGACATACACACAATTAAGTTCACACAAACATCCATCACAGTGAACCCACTGTGATGGAAGGCAAAGTCTTTTCTCTCCCCTGCTCTCAATTTCTCTCCCGATGTCCAAGCTCCAGGCGGGTGATGATAAGTCCCACGGCCATTTTAGGCCGCGCGGGCCGATTTACGGCACCGCTCCCGGTCTGAAAGTACAAGGTCGGAGCCCCAGCGTGCGATGGTGAGTCCCACGGCCATGAAGCCGCGCCAGATGATGTACGGTCCCGGTCCGGGTCGTTCCAACCCCGCGACACGGGCTGGAGAAGTCGCGTTGCGGGAGCTCCGGGAAGCGGTCTCTCTCTCCCCCCGGACCCGCGAGCTCCCGATGTCCCAGTCCACCGGACCTGCGGCTGCGTTGCTGGAGCCTCCGAGCCCCAGGAGTCGAGTCGCAGCAGCGAGTCACCGCCGCTCCCCACGCACCGAGGCCGGCCAGCCCCACGATGGTGAGTAGTCCGCAGATCCGCAGTCTCCCGAGCCCCCGGGTCGTTCAGGTTGGAGGCCACTCCACGGTGCTAGGCCCCAACGACAACGGAGACCCGACAGGGAAAAGGTCGTGTCTCCCGAACAGGGAAGAGATTTAAAACGGTCCCCCCCCCCCCACCCCCCACATATACACGTTTAAAACCAAGCTTAAAAAAACACAAACACTACATTTAACTAGACAAAAATAAAAAAAAGACAGACAGGCTGTAGGAGCCGCTGCAACGAGTCGCGCCGCCACCAGGGAATCAATCAGAATTTATGATGAGAGGGATAGACAGAGTTGATGTGGACAAGCTTTTCCCTTTGAGAATAGGGAAGATTCAAACAAGAGGACATGACTTCAGAATTAAGGGACAGAAGTTTAGGGGTAACATGAGGGGGAACTTCTTTACTCAGAGAGTGGTAGCGGTGTGGACTGAGCTTCCAGTGGAAGTGGTGGCGGCAGGTTCGTTGGTATCATTTAAAAATAAATTGGATAGACATATGGATGAGAAGGGAATGGAGGGTTATGGTATGAGTGCAGGCAGGTGGGACTAAGGTAAACAAGTTGTTCGGCACGGACTTGTAGGGCCGAGATGGCCTGTTTCCGTGCTGTAATTGTTATGTGGTTATATGGTTATATGGGTGTCTGCTGCCCAATTGTTTGCCTCGCCTTTTTAAACGAGTTTGTGTTCACAAAATTAATTTTGGTTGTCGGGTGGCTGCTGCCCATTTGATTGCCTCGCCTTTTAAAAAAAGATTGTGTTAACAAAATGATTTTGGTTGTCGGATGGCTGCTGCCCAATTGTTTGCCTCTCCTTTAAAAAAAATGTGTGTTCACAAAATGAATTTTGGATGTCGGATGGCTGCTGCCCAATTGTTTGCCTCGCCTTTTTAACACGTTTTTGTTCACAAAATGAATTTTGGTTGACGGGTGGCTGCTGCCCAATTGTTTGCCTCGCCTTTTTAATGAGTTTGTGATCACAAAATGAAATTTGGTTGTCGGGCGGCTGCTGCCCAAATGTTTGCCTCGCCTTTTGAACGAGTTTGTGTTCACGAAATGAATTTGATTGTCCGGTGGCTACTGCCCAATTGTTTGCCTCGCCATTAAAAACGTTTGTGTTCACAAAATGAATTTTGGTTGTCGGGTAGCTGCTGCCCAATTGTTTTCCTCTCCGTTTAAAAAAGCTTGTGTTCACAAAATGAATTTTGTTTGTCGGGTGGCTGCTGCCCAATTGTTTACCTCACCTTTTTTTAAAGTTTGTGTTCACAAAATGAATTTTGGTTGTCGGGTGGCTGCAACCAAATTGTTTGCCTTGGCTTGGCTTTTAAAATCATTGCAACAGTTGGCTGCCAGCCCAAGAATCCATTCGGCCCACAATGTCTATACTAGCCCTCTGGAAACCAGTACCTTCGGCCCGCAACATCCATACTAGCGCAACAGAAAGCCCCCCTCCCCCCACTGGCGAGCAATATTGGAATTGGTGGAGAGGTGTAATATTGCATTGGTGACCAGCCCTCCCGTGTGATGCTGGGACCCAACGGGGCCCACACTGTTCCCTACAACACTGATTACACCAAAGATGATAGAGCGGATCAATCTTTGGAACGTATTACACCAAAGATACTAGAGGAGCATTGCCCGCTGCCTCGGGAGCGCCGACCGTGGGCAGACGCTTGAGGCTCTCCCGCCGGCCGCCTTCATCAGGTATCGGGGGGACAGAGAATTAGTCCTGGATCAACTCAGGAGTGGAGGAAACGTCCTCTTCCCCCAAAGATACTAGAGGAGCCTCTAGTATCTTTGCTTTTCCCAGCGACCTGATGTAAGAGCAGATGTATAACTGTAGAATCCGTACCCGCTACAAAAGATGTCGCGTTTGCCATAAACAAATGGCGGTCGTGACGTTCCGTTACGTACTACACGTAAGTCCATTAGATTTTGGAGGTGTGGTCTATCTTGCTCTGCTCTATAATCTTTGCTATATATCACCCAGCCTTGTGTAGAATAATAGTAAGATTAAACGAGAATTTACCAGTTTGAAGTTTGAGCTTGATTTTATGAGGAGTCAAAAAATGGAGATGGCAAATACCCCCGATTTGACAACGGGTTGTATTTAAAGTTGGTAAAGTATGTTCGTTTGACCATCCTGCAGCTGCTAGGATGTGGTCCAATGGAAACGTACATAATCCTTTGAGCTGATGTGGTAGCAGCCCCGGTGGAGTGCGTGTTGAATGTGTGACCACACATTCCCGGAGGTTCACCCGTTACTCGCACTTCCGCGGTCTCCGTAGCGGGTTTCCGCGGTCCGTTTCCGGGTATCCCCGAGGTCGTGACCAGGATTCCCTATGGTCCGTGACTGGGGTTCCCGTGGTCCATAGAGGTTTACCCGTGGCCCGTCCGGACTTCGCCCCCAATCGAGCAGGCAAACTCTGTAATGAGTTTCCTGCAAAACAAAAACCAATCCCAGAGATAAGTTTAAAACTTACCTTGTTGGTTTAAACTTACCGCTGGACAGCGCAAATGCTGTCGCCAGTCGGCTCGTTTGCGCAAAGCGAGTGACGACAGCCAGCAGATCGGCCGCTGCCATGGCCACCAGGTAGCGAGTGGTGCATGTGGAGAGGGCGCACTTTCCCTCATATTTCGCTTGGGGAGTCTGTATCCTGCGGGCATGAACATCGAATTCTCCCAATTTTGTTAGCCCTTGCTGGCTCCTCCCCTTCCTCAGCCCTCGGGCTGTCTCCTCCCATCCCCCAGCCCTCGGGCTCCTCCTCCTCCTTTTTCCTTCCTTCTCCCCGCCACCTCCTATCAGTCTGAAGAAGGGTTTCGGCCCGAAACGTTACCTATTTCCTTCGCACCATAGATGCTGCTGCACCCGCCGAGTTTCTCCAACATTTTTGTGTACCTTCGATATTCCAGCATCTGCATTTCCTTCTTGAACACTGAATCTCATGTTGTTTTCATTGTCATTTGTACAAAACACAAGAGTAAAAATTACCAACATGTAACTGGTCCACAATCTCTTGTTTCGGAAAACCCAGACCCACCTACCTCCATGGCTACCGGTGGTCTTATGGTAAGCCCAAAGGCCCCTGATGCTGGTTCCTTTTCTCTCCTTGATTGCGGAGTAAGACTGGTAGGGTGTGCGGATTCCATGTTTCTCCTGACCCCGGCTTAGGTCTTGGTCTGAAACCTCATCATACTGAGCCTGCCTTGTAAATCAATTCTGGCCATAACTCTGCCTTGAAAGACGACTCTGGTCAATTTCCGTGCCCAGCTTTCAAACTACTGCTTCAGTGAACCGCTTCCCCCCTATGGAGGTGTGGGGTGTGTTGTCGCCTACTGTTGAAGCTTTGCTTGTCGTTGGTACCTTGATTAGTCCGACAGCTTTTGCTTCCTTCTTCTGGTCTTACCTGAAGAGAGGATTCTGCGGCTGGTTTCATTTCCTGGATTTCGCCCTCCACCCTGATAGCGCTGTTCCCTTGCCGGCACTTGTAGCGTGAGAACTCTGGCCCCTTCCGGGTATTCTGCCAACGGCTGGAGACCAACTATTCCGGCAGACCTGGAGGTCTGTGGTTTTACTCTTCACCAAATCAGGCAGTTTTATCCTTTTGTGGTCAACAGTTTTCCTTATTTACTTATATTACAACATTGCAGGAACAAATCCGAATAAGTACAATGAGTCCGAGTATATCTTTGGCCAACTCCGATACCTGCCAAACCTGCAATAAGGATGGTCAAAATATGGCCCGAGGACGCAACCCTACAACTCCAGGACTGCTTTGATCGCACCGACTGGGACCTGTTTGCACAACATGCTACCAGTGGTACAGAGGTAGACTTGGAGGAGTACACATCCACTGTGCTCTCCTACATCAACTGCTGTGTGGAGACTGTCACAGTGGACAAGCAAATAAAGATGTTCCCAAACCGGAAACCCTGGATGAACAAGGAGGTTCAGGATCTACTAAGGGCACGCAACAACGCCTTTAAATCCAGGGACACTTCTGCTTACAGTGCGGCCAGGTCGAACCTGAACAGAGGCATAAAAAAAGCCAAAGTCATCCACAGGCAAAGGGTAGAAGACCACTTCAATACCGCGGACACCAGAAGCATGTGGCAGGGTGTCAGGGGCATCACTAACTACAAGAGCAGCCCCGCCTGCCCCCACGGTGATATCACACTGGCCAACGAACTAAACACCTTCTTTGCCCGGTTCGATACTGGCAACACCACCAGGTGTGGAATAACCCCGGCCATAGCGGAGGGACAGGCCTTAACACTGAGCACTCAGGAGGTACAGTGCGCTCTGCGTAGGATCAATCCACGCATGGCTGCAGGCCCGGAAGGTGTACAGGGAAGAGTATTAAAGGACTGTGCTGAACAGCTGGCGGAGGTATTCACGAGAATCTTCCATCTCTCTCTATCTCTGGCAACGGTCCCCAAGTGCCTGAAAACAGCCACCATAGTGCCGGTGCCGAAAAAGTCCAAAATCACCAACCTCAACGACTACCGGCCGGTTGCCCTGACTCCAATCCCCATGAAGTGCTTCGAAAGGCTGGTCCTCTCCCATATTAAATCCAGCATCCCTGCCTCACTGGACTCCCATCAATTTGCATACAGGACAAATAGATCGACAGAGGATGCCATCTCTCTGGCCCTTCAAACTGTCCTGACTCACCTGGACAGACAGGGCACGTATGTGAGGATGCTCTTCATTGACTATAGCTCTGCATTCAATACGGTCATCCCCACCAAGCTCACCACCAAACTCCACCAGCTAGGCCTCAGCTCACCGATATGCGCTTGGATCCTGAACTTTCTCACGGAGCGACCGCAGGCAGTGAGACTGGGCCCGCACCTGTCCTCCACCATCACCCTGATCACCGGCACACCACAGGGTTGTGTACTATGCCCCATGCTCTACTCCCTCTTCACTCACGACTGTGTCCCTGCATTCGACACCAACACCATCGTGAAGTTTGCAGACGACACAGCAGTGATTGGGCTGATCACCAACGGTGATTAAACAAAATACAGAGCGGAGGTGCAGAACCTGGCGGACTGGTGCGCCAATAACAACTTGGCAATAAACACCTCCAAGACCAAGGAGCTGATTATTGACTTCAGGAGGTCCCATTCTGGAGAATACGCCCCAATCTCCATTTATGGGGAAAGTGTGGAGAGAGTGTCCAGCTTTAAGTTTCTGGGCACTCACATTTCAGAAGACCTCACATGGTCCACAAACACCGCCGCGCTGGTCAAGAAGGCACAGCAACGACTGTTCTTCCTGAGAACATTAAAAAAGACTGGTCTGCCCCAACAGCTGCTGACAACGTTCTACCGCTGCACCACAGAGAGCATACTAACGTATGGCATCTCTGTGTGGTATCTCAGCTGCACGGAGGCGGAGAGGAGAGCTCTTCAGCGCGTCGTCAACAGAGCGCAGAGGATCATCGGGACAGAGCTACCAGCCTTGGAGGGCATCTACCACACGCGGTGCCTCAGGAAGGCCCTCAGCATCCATAAGGACTCATCACACCCCTGCCACGGTCTGTTTCAACTACTTCCCTCCGGCAGACGTTACAAGGCCTTCTACGCCCGAACCTCCAGACTCAGGAACAGTTTTATCCCGAGAGCTATAGCGGTTCTGAACCGGCCCTAATGAGTGCCCCCCCCACCCCCACCCACCCCCTTTGGACAGTCTCTCTCAGATGGTCACGTCAATCAATTCAGCTTGTTTATTTATGTATTGTATTTATTTACCTTTCATGTACATCAGTGGAGCTGCACACTAAATCTCGTTGCACTGACGTGCAATGACAATAAAAGATATATTATTATTATTATTATTATATTATTATTATATGCTGCAGAATTTAAGTTTATGCACAAACACATTTATTTATGGGGTGACTCAATCGAAATTCAGACAGGAGTTTGTGAACGTGGTGAAATATCCAATAACTTCTCTATTTCGAATCATTAACAAATGAAAGCCGTAAACACAGACCAGTAGCGAAAAGGTGCGGCGGGGCAAGGTGAGAACCGTATGGTATCCCATGATTTGGAAATATTCTCGATATTGCCCATCGCAGTGAGCGAAATACAGTAATATTTGTGAATAGCATTTGGAATCTATTGACCTACCGTCAATTTATTTATTTATTTTTATTTATTTATTTATTCCGAACAAGTAAGACATTAAAGACATTAATAGTAACAAAATCGAAATTATCAAACAATTGGACTTTACAATCAATATTTACAAAGCAATGAAAAGAACAAAATCAAGTTCCAATGTCCAACTCTGTGTCAGTACAAGCTCGAAAAGGAGTGAGAAGAAGAATAACTTATTAAATCTCACCACTTTTCCCCAACACCTCTACCATATTTAAAAATTAATTAATTAATAATAATAATACTACCTTAGGCAATTTCCCATAATACAGACATATATATACATACAACTATTATGCACATACAAAATTCATATCTGAAATTCAACAATAGTAAAGCAATAAATAAACATCAACTCCCACTTGTCAACCATCCCCTCCATCCCTGTACCCCTTGACATTTCTTTTTATACATCAATGACCTGCAACATCAATAAAACAAACTTCCTCCGAAATTGTACTCGTTTGTTAACTCATAATTTGAGGAAGGACATCCTTGTGATTGAAGCAGTGCAGCGTAGGTTCACGAGATTGATCCCTGGGATGGCGGGACTGTCATATGAGGAAAGATTGAAAAGACTAGGTTTGTATTCACTGGAGTTTAGGATGATGGGGGATCTTATAGAAACATATAAAATTATAAAAGGACTGGACAAGCTAGATGCAGAAAAAATGTTCCCAATTTTGGGTGAGTCCCGAACCAGGGGCCACAGTCATGATCACAAACAATGGCGGTGCTGGCTCGAAGGACCGAATGGCCTCCTCCTGCACCTATTTTCTATGTTTCTATCCCTTTCTTCCCAGCCCACTGCCGCCCTAGGTACCTTCGCATGCACCAACAGAAGGTGTAATACCTGTCCTCACATCTTCTTCCTCACCTCCACCAAGAGACCACAGCCACCCTTCCATGACAGACAGGGGTTCTACCTTATCTACGACATTCAGAGTCCACGATGTGGCCTCATAGATACATAGAAACATAGAAAATGGGTGCAGGTGGAGGCCAATTGGCCCTTCGAGCCAGCACCGCCATTCATTGTGATCATGGCTGATCATCCACAATCAGTAACCCGTGCATGCCTTCTCTCCCATATCCCTTCATTCCGCTAGGCATTAGAGCTCTATCTAACTCTCTTTTAGATTCATCCAGTTAATTGGCCTCTACTGCCATTTGTAGCAGAGAATTCCACAAATTCACAACTGTCTGGGTGAAAACATTTTTTCTCATCTCAGTTTTAAATGTCCTACCTATTATTCGTAGACTGTGGCCCCTTGTTCTGGACTCCCCCAACATTGGGATTTTTTTCCTGCATCTAGATTGACCAGTCCTTTTATAATTGTATACATTTCTTTAAAATACCCGCTCATCCTTCTATATTACAGTGAATACAAGGCCAGCCTTTCCAATCTTTCCTCGTGTGACAGACACGCCATCCCGGGGATTAACCTCGTGAACCTGCCTCAATAGCAAGGATGTCCTAGGAACAAGGAACTGGAAGCAAACCGGAGATAACCAGCTTGGAGGTTCTGCTTTTCAGCCTTCTTCCGAGCTCTGCAAAGTCACACTGCAAAATCTCTTTCATCTTCTTCCCGACGTCATTTGTACCGATATGCACTATCACTGCCGGCTGCTCACCTTCAGCCTTCGATCCGTGACATCCTGGACTCTGGCACCAGGGAGGCAACACAGCATCCTTGAATGACCCCTGTGCTGCAGAAACCCATGTCTGTACCTCTCACGAGGTACGTGTCCGGGGAGGGCAGCGCGGGGGGTGGAAGCAGGGCACCGGCACATTTCTTTAGTCAGACGCTGGTGAATTAGTGGAATTCATTGCCACTAAAGGCTGTGGAGGCCAAGTCAGTCGATATATTTAAGGCAGAGATAGACAGATTCTTCATTAGTACAGGGGTTACGGGGAGAACGCCGGAGAATGGGGTCAGGAGCGAGAGATAGTTCTGCCATGATGGAATGTCGGAGTAGACTTGATGGGCCGAATGGCCTAATTCTCCTCCTATCACATGATCTTTTTTGACGATGGAGTCCCCGACTACCACGGCTCTGCCTAACGTCTGTCTTTTTGGCTTTGCTTCAGCGCCACGCTTTGACGCGCAGACCTGCCCGCCACTCAAAATGACAATGTCTTCTGTCCCGCCAGCTATCAAAAGGGTGAACCTGTTGTCAAGGGGTACATCCCCTAAGGTCTCATGTACTCCATGGTTCCTACCCTTCCTCATCATCAACCACCTCCTCTATTCCAGTATCTTCGGTGTGACAATCTTGCTGTAGGTCCTGTCAGGGAAACAGTAATTTTCCCGGATGATCCTGAGGTCATCCAATTGCCTCTCCAGTGCCCCAACATGGTCCTTCAGCAGCTGAACCTGGATACACTTTCCATAGTTGTAGCAGCCAGAGGCAACATCAGTGTCCTGCCTGCAGACATCGCACTGAATCAGCTTACAGGACCTGTCCCACTTGGGCGTCATTTACGCAACATCATTTACGCGTCACTACGTGCACGTGACGCGAGCATGGTGCGTGGTGCTTTTGTCTCCTTTTCATCGCCAGCTCTGCCCCTTTGCCATCCAAACCCCCTTCACCTGCATCCATCTATCCCTTGCCACGCTTTCTCCTACATTTATCTTTATTTTGCAGCATTCTACCTCACTGTAATCAACCTGAAGAAGGGTGTCCGTCACGAATATCGCCTATCCATTCCCTATCCATCCACTCAGATTCTGCCCGACCCAATCAGTTACTGCATCAGTTACAAGGTGTTTTGCTCCAGATGCCAGCATATGCGGTTTCTTGTATCACCACCTGTATAAAATGTACCTTGCCTGCCTCTACCTAATTTATTATCCCGACCTGTGTGTTTTTGATGCTACACGTTCCACAGCACTTTCTTCCTCACATACAGAGTTAACGTTCACTTTCCTCTTTCCGTTCACCAATCGATCTTCGGGATCATTGGCTAAAAGCATCCGTTACGCCACAGCTTCCACCTTGATCTCAAATCTCATTCATTCTAATGCACCAATCGACTGCAATCAAACAGCCACTCAACTCTCCAAGTACCATGTTCTTAAGTGAACTCGCTGTAACTCAGTCATCACATGTCGGCTTTGGGGGAACAACCATCAGTGTGATTCTGTTCCTGTAAGAATAAATGAGCACAGGCTGAAAATACACGGTAATCTCTTTGAAATGTTCTCCAACACTGGCTCAGCCAGGATGCAAACTGGAGACAGGAACACAAACAGTCTGATTCAGGAATTCAACGGATCAGCAGTTAGGGTGATGCGGGAGGAATTGTCAATGTTTTGGGTACAGACCTTGACACAGGACTGTGAAGAGTGAAGATGCCAAAATAAGCAGGGGAGAGGGGAAGACAGGGGCGTGTGGCTGATAGGTGGACCAAGGAGTTGTGAAAGATGATGGGCTGAAAAGGCGATTGGTGTATTCAGACAAGGACAAAACTGGCAGACGTAGCTGGCGGGGGGGGGGGGGGGGGGGAGGGTTGATGCACAGGTTGCAGGGTGATAAGCACGGACACAAAGAACACAGGGTACTGGCATTTGATATGTAAACAAGATGATAATTGGAAGCACAGAGATAAGGGGCAGATGGGAAGGGGTCTGTCAGTTCACTCATTCATGTATGGTGGGCTCAGAGGTCACTCAACCACGGCTGGTGGGCTCACAGTTCACTCAGCGAAGACTGGTGGGATCAGAATTCACTTAACCTCGGCTGGTGGACACAGTTCAATCAGCCATGACTGGTGGACTCTCAGTTCACTCAACCACGGCTGGTGGACTCACAGTTCACTCACTCACAGCTGGTGGGCTCACAGTTCACTCATTCACGTCTGTTGTGCACACAGTTCACTCAGTCACTGCTGGTGCGCTCACAGTTCACTGATTAACGGCTGGTGGGCTCACAGTTCACTCACTCGCGGCTAGTGGGCTCACAGTTCACTCAGCCACGGCTGGTGGGCTCACGGTTAACTCAGCCACGGCTGGTGGGCTCACAGTTCACTCATTCACGGCTGGTGGGCTCACAGTTCACTCACTTGCGGCTGCTGGAACCACAGTTCAATCACTCACGGCTGCTGGAGCCACAGTCCCCTCACAGGGCTGGAGTGCTCACAGTTCACTAACTCACGGCTGGTGGGCTCACAGTTCACTCAGCCATGGCCGGTGGGCTCAGAGTACACACAGCCACAGCTGGTGGGCTCACAGTACCCTCACTCACGGCTGGTGGGCTCAGAGATCACTCAACCACGGCTGGTGGGCTCAAAGTTCACTCAGTCACGGCTGGTGGGCTCACAGTTCAGTCAGCCACGGCTGGTCGGCTCACAGTTCACTCAGCCACAGTTGGTGGGCTCACGGTTCACTCATTCACAGCTGGTGGGCTTACAGTTCACTCACTCATGGGAAGGTGGGCTCACAGTTCACCTCACTCACGGCTCATGGACACACAGTTCACTCACCCACGGCTGGTGGGCTCACACTTCACTCTGCGAAGACTGGTGGGATCAGAGTGTTTAAGAAGGAACTGCAGATGCTGGAAAATCGAAGGTACACAAAAATGCTGGAGAAACTGAAGAAGGGTTTCGGCCCGAAACGTTGCCTATCTCCTTCGCTCCATAGATGCACCCGCTGAGTTTCTCCAGCATTTTTGTGTACCTGGTGGGATCAGAGTTCACTTAACCTCGGCTGGTGGACTCACAGTTCAACCAGCCACGGCTGGTGGACTCACAGTTCACTCAACCACGGCTGGCGGACTCGTAGTTCACTCGCTCACGGCTGGTGGGCTCATAGTTCACAGGTGAGCTCACCTTTTCAGAATGGCAGGCAGTGCTTTCCAGAATGGCAGGCAGTCCTTATCAGAATGGCAGGCGACTGGAGTGCCGCAAAGCTCGGTGTGGGGCCGCAACTGGGGGCAGATTATTATCTCAATCGGGTTAGGTTAAGTAAGGGGGGAGGTGCAGCGAGACCTGAATGTCCTTGTACACCGGTCACTGAAAGTTGGCGTGCAGGTACAGCAGGCAATGAAGAAAGCTAATGGAATGTTGGCCTTCATAACAAGAGGATTTCAGTATAGGAGTAAAGAGGTTCTTCTGCAGTTCTTCTGCAGTTGTATAGGGCTCTGGTGAGACCCCATTTGGACTATTCTGTACAGTTTTGGTCTCCTAATTTGAGGAAGAACATCCCTGTGATTGAGGCAGTTCAGCGTAGGTTCCCGAGATTGATCCCTGGGATGGCGGAAAGATTGAAAAGACTAGGCTTGTATTCACTGGAGTTTAGAAGTTTAGAAGGATGAGGGGGTCATATAGAAACATTTAAAATTATAAAAGGACTGGACAAGCTAGTTGCAGGAAAAATGTTCCCAATGTTGGGCGAGTCCAGAACCAGGGGCTCTAAGAATAAAGGGGAGGTCATTTAAGACTGAGGTGTGAAAAAACTTTTTCACCCAGAGAGTTGTGAATTTATCGAATTCCCTGCCACAGAGGGCAGTGGAGGCCAAATCACTGGATGGTTTAAGAGAGTGTTAGATAGAGCTCTCATGGGCTAGTGGAGTCAAGGGAAATGGGGAGAAGGCAGGCACGGATTATTGATAGGGGACGATCAGCCATGATCGCAATGAATTGCGGTGCTAGCTCGAAGGGCCTAATGGCCTCACTCACTCGCGGCTAGTGGGCTCACAGTTCACTCACTCATTCCGGCTGGTGGGCTTACATTTCACTCAGCCATGGCTGATGGGCTCACAGTGCACTCAGCGAAGGCTGGTGGGATCAGATTTCACTGAGCCACGGCTGGTGGACTCACAGTTCACTCAGCCACGACTGCTGGGCTCACGGTTAACTCAGCCACGGCTGGTGGGCTCACGGATCACTCACTCACGGCTGGTGGGCTCACAGTTCACTCACTCACGGCTGGTGTACTCACAGTTCACTCACTCACGGCTGGTACGCTCACAGTTCACTCATTCACGGCTGGTGGGCTCACAGTTCACTCACTCGCGGCTTGTGGGCTCACAGTTCACTCATTCCGGCTGGTGGGCTCACATTTCACCCAGCCACGGCTGGTGGACTGACAGTTCACTCAGCCACAGCTGGTGGACTCACAGTTCACTCAGCCACGGCTGGTGGGCTCACGGTTAACTCAGCCATGGCTGGTGGGCTCACAGTGCACTCAGCTCTCATGGGCTAGTGGAGTCAAGGGAAATGGGGAGAAGGCAGGCACGGATTATTGATAGGGGACGATCGCAATGAATGGCGGTGCTAGCTCGAAGGGCCTAATGGCCTCCTCCTCCACCTATTTTCTATGTTTCTATGTTTCCATGAGCTTTCCCCACATCCAACCACTACCTAAGGGAAGAGAAGCTCCTCTGCCTCTCTCTCCACTTTACTCGAAATATAATTTACTGGCTGGATAGTTCTACCCAACAGACAGAATGGATAAAAATGGAGAAAGAGGATTGTCGTCCTTGTAATATAGGAACGATCCTCTTCTCCCCGAAAAAACGGAACAACACAATATATAAGAAGAACCCAATTATATATGGTACAATAAGAATTTGGAAACAAATAAAATTATCTTTAAAATTAAGAAATTTATCATTGTTAATGCCAATAGCGAATAACCCTTTATTTAAACCATCTCTTATTGATAAAACATATAACCAATGGGAAAGTCTCGGAATTAGAATGATCGGGGATATGTACGAAATGGGAAACCCACTATCATTCCAACAATTACAATTAAAATTTAAATTGAAAAACAACCAATATTTTAAATATCTTCAGATTTGCGATTTCATGAAAAAATATATACAAGGATATCAAAAATGAACTCCTGAATTATTCGAAGAAGCAATGAATATTAAAGCTGTCTCACAAAAATTTATATCATATTTATATAATAGTATTTTAAATATAGACCTACCATCGACAGAGGTACTTAGAGAAGAGTGGGAACGGGAACTAATGATAAAAATTACGAAGGTTACGTGGGAAAAGTACTTGATATATATTCACAAATGTTCGATTAATGTACGACATAATCTATTTCTATTAAAAATTTTACACAGATCATATTATTCAAAAACAAGATTGAACAAATTTTATCCAAATATATCTCCCATTTGTAATAAATGTTTATCCCAAAACGCAACTATAACACACTCCTTTGTTTCCTGGAGTGATATATTTGAAATATTTACAAAATTATTCAAGATAAGAATGGAACCTATTACTGAAATGATTATATTTGGAGTAATGGAAGATGGGGATAAATTGAACACATCTCAAAATTTATTTTAAAATTATAGTTTAATAATAGCTAAAAAATTAATACTAAATTTTGGAAAATACATCAATACCAACGATTAAAATGTGGATGGCAACCATGTTGGACACCGCACATCTTGAGGAAATGCGATTCCTCCTAATAGATAAATCAGACCAATTCAGAACGAGTTGGTCTCCATTTGTCGTCTTTTTGGAATCATATGGTGCAACACAATTGTAAAAGCTAACTGTTTCAGGACTGGACGAGGGATGGTCAAGATTATAAACAATGATCTCCTTACTTTTTTTTTCCTTTTTTTCTTTATGTCCCTCCCAACTCCACTCCCGTCCCGACCCCCTGGGAAACTGAAGGGAGCGACTGCCCAGGGGCGACTGGCACTTCGCTGCTGGCATCGCCGACGTGAAGATAGTGCAAAGCTCCCGCGCCGGTGAAATGGGCGGGGAGCTGGAGAGGGGAGGGAAGGGATCACACACATGGCGGGAAGCAGAGGGGTGTAGGTGGAGGTGGTGACAGATAGGGCCAGCAATGAGTGGAGAAAGACAGAAACACCGACGTGCAAAGGAGACCTACAACAGTGCATGATCTCTCTCGCGTTATGGCAGGTGATTGTCGCTGGGAAACTGAAGGGAGCGACAATCTGCTGCTACCTGCCCGTTGAGTTAAAGAGTTCCCACGGTAGACTCACGATACACTAAGGTAAATGCACGGGCCACTACGTTCTTACAACGAGTTAAAATGTTTCAATTCTTAACCACAAGAGTAAAATTGACTCGTGGAAAATTTTAAGCATGTTTGATTTTTTGCAAGAGTTGACAAGTTTCACGAGTACCTGCCGTTAGCGCCACGAGTCTCTAAGTTGCGTTCACGAGTTCCGTACGTTACTCGTACGTTATTACCACGAGTTTTAACTCGGGGTACCTCTTGTGTCAACTCGCAACGTGAGACTCAGCTATTAATTAAATGCAACGGCATGCCATCCAGGCTCACGGTCAGATGGAGCAAACGGCCTGGCACAACTTCTTGCACTTTTAGGACCTCTAGCTGAAAATTTGGGGCCAAGCGAAATGCCACCCAACTCGAATTCGAGCTGAGATGGCTCATGTAGACACCCCCTTCCCACTCCAGTCGTCAGGTAGGTTCGTCACTGTCAACGGTATGCGTCTCCTGCAGAAAACACACTGCAAATTTCCCCTCTCTAAGGACTGATAAATGCTGAAATCTACGAAAACTCGCTCTACTTCCGTTTAAGTTTAATGTGGCTACTCTGAATGTGCAAACACACTAGATTGAGAACCTCACACTCCCGTAGACTCGAAAACTCTCTCTCTGAGGAACTACAAAAAGTCCCCAAACAGACACTTCTCCGACTCAGGAAGATCACTATCCTTGTTGCCAAGGATAGCCTCGAGAGTCTTAATCAAACCTGGCAAATCAGCCCACCGTCCTTTTGCAGCCTCTGCTTTTGTTCTGGCAGTACGGCTTGTTCTTAGAAACCCCCGCACCTCATAGAAACATAGAAACATAGACAATAGGCGCAGGAGTAGGCCATTCGGCCCTTCGAGCCTGCACCACCATTCAATAAGATCATGGCTGATCATCCAACTCAGTATCCTGTACCTGCCTTCTCTCCATACCCCCTGATACATTTAGCCACAAGGGCCACAACTAACTCCCTCTTAAATATAGCCAATGAACTAGCCTCAACTAACTTCTGTGGCAGAGAATTCCAGAGAATCACTGTGTGAAAAATGTTTTTCTCATCTCGGTCCTAAAAGATTGCCCCCTTATCCTTAAACTGTGACCCCTTGTTCTGGACTTCCTCAACATCGGGAACAATCTTCCTGCATCTAGCCTGTCCAACCCCATAAGAATTTTGTAAGTTTCTATAAGATCCCCTCTCAATTTTCTAAATTCTAGCGAGTACAAGCCGAATCTATCCAGTCTTTCTTCATATGAAAGTCCTGACATCCCAGGAATCAGACTGGTGAACCGTCTCTGTACTCCCTCTATGGCAAGAATGTCTTTGCTCAGATTCGGAGACCAAAACTGTACGCAATACTCCAGGTGTGGTCTCATCAAGACCCTGTACAACTGCAGTAGAATCTCCCTGCTCCTATACTCAAATCCTTTTGTTATGAATGATAACATACCATTCGCTTTCTTCACTGCCACCTGCATGCGTACTTTCAATGATTGGTGTACCATGACACCCAGGTCTTGTTGCATCTCCCCTTTTCCTAATTGACCACCATTCAGATAATAGCCTACTTTCCTGTTTTTTGCCACCAAAGTGGTTAACCTCACATTTATCCACTCATTGCCCACTCACCCAGCCTATCCAAGTCACCTTACAGCCCCCTGGCATCCTCCTCACAGCTAACACTGCCACCCAGCTTCGTGTCGTCCGCAAACTTGGAGATGTTGCATTCAATTCCCTCGTCCAAATTGTTAATATATATTGTAAATAGCTGGGGTCCCAGCACTGAGCCTTGCGGTACCCCACTAGTCACTGCCTGCCATTCTGAAAAGGACCCGTTTACTCCTACACTTTGCTTCCTGTCTGCCAGCCAGTTCTCTATCCACATCAATACTGAACCCCCAATACAGTGTGCTTTAAGTTTGTATACTAATCTCTTATGTGGGACCTTGTCGAAAGCCTTCTGAAAGTCCAGATATAACACATCTACTGGTTCTCCCTTATCCACTCTACTAGTTACATCCACGAAAAATTCTATAAGGTTCGTCAGACATGATTTACCTTTCACAAATCCATGCTGACTTTGTCCAATGATTTCACCACTTTCCAAATGTGCTGCTATCCCATCATTAATAACTGACTCTAGCAGCTTCCCCACTACCGATGTTAGACTAACTGGTATGTAATTCCCCGTTTACTCTCTCCCTCCCTTTTTAAAACGTGGGGTTACATTAGCTACCCTCCAATCCTCAGGCACTAGTCCAGAATCTAAAGAGTTTTGAAAAATTATCACTAATGCATCCACTATTATTGGGGCTACTTCCTTAAGTACTCTGGGATGCAGCCTATCTGACCGTGGAGGTTTATCGGCCTTTAATCCATTCAATTTACCTAACACCACTTCCCGGCTAACCTGGATTTCACTCAGTTCATCCATCTCATTTATCTTTTACTCTTCACATATCTATAAAAACGTTTGCAGTCAGTTTTTATGTTCCCTGCCAGTTTTCTTTATAATCTATTATCCCTTTCCTAATTAAGCCCTTTGTCCTCCTCTGCTCGACTCTGAATTTCTCCCAGTCCTCTGGTAGGCTACTTTTTCTGGCTAATTTGTATGCTTCACCTTTTGTTTTGATACTATCCCTGATTTTCCCTTGTTATCCGCGGATGCACTACCTTCCCTGATTTATTATTTCGCCCAACTGGGATGAACAATTATTGTAGTTCATCCATGCAGTCTTTAAATGCCTTCCATTGCATATCCACCGTCAACCCTTTAAGAATCAATTGCCAGTCTATCTTGGCTAATTCACGTCTCATACCATCAAAGTTACCTTTCTTTAAGTTCAGAACCCTTGTTTCTGAATTAATTATGTCACTCTCCATCCTAATGAAGAATTCAACCATATTATGGTCACTCTTGCCCAAGGGGCCACGCACAACAAGACTGCTAACTAACCCTTCCTCATTATTCAATACCCAGTCTAGAATAGCCTGCTCTCTCGTTGGTTCATCTACATGTTGGTTTAGAAAACTATCCCGCATACATTGCAAGAAATCCTCTTCCTCAGCACCCATGCCAATTTGATTCACTCAATCTATATGTAGATTTAAGCCCGCCATTATAATTGTTTTACGGTCACACGGTGCCTCAGGAAGTCCGTCAGCATCCATAAAGACTCCTCACACACTTCTAATGGACTGTTCGAACTACTTCCCTCCGGCAGACGTTACAAGGCCTTCTACGCCCGGACCTCCAGACTCAGAAACAGCTTTATCCCCAGACCTATAGCGGCTCTGAACCGGCCCTGCTGAGTGCCCCTCACCCCCCCCTGGACTGTCTCCCTCGTATGGTCACGTCACACAGCTTATTTATTTATCTAATTTTATTTTACATCAGTTGGAAGCTGCATACTAAATCTCGTTGCACTGATGTGCAATGACAATAAAATATATTATTATTATTATTATTATTACCTTTGTTGCACGCATTTCTAATTTCCTGTTTGATGCCATCCTCAACTCCACTGCTACTGTTAGGTGGCCTGTACACAACTCCCACCTGCGATTTCTGCCCGTTAGTGTTTCGCAGCTCAACCCATATCGATTCCACATCCACCAAGCTAAAGTCCTTCCTTTCTATTGCGTTAATCTCCTCTCTAACCAGCAACACCACCCCACCTCCTTTTCCTTTCTGTCTATCCCTCCTGAATATTGAATATCCCTGGATGTTCAGCTCCCAGCCTTGGTCACCCTGGAGCCATGTCTCCGTGATCCCAACTATATCATAGTCATTAATAGCTGTCTGCACATTCAACTCATCCACCTTATTATGAATGCTCCTTGCATTGAGACACAACGCCTTCAGGCTTGTATGTACAACACTCTTACCCCTTATACAATTTTGTTAAAAAGTGGCCCTTTTTGATTTTTGCCCTGGATTTGACTGCCTGCCACTTTTACTTTTCACCTTGCTACCTATTGCTTCTACCCTCATTTTACACCCCTCTGTCTCTCTGCTCACACATTTAAGAAACCCGTTCCCTTTAACTCCATCCTCGACTATCGCATTTGACACCCCACCCCCCTTATTCAGTTTAAAACCACCCGTGTAGCATAGTCAAATCTACCAGCCAGAATACTGGTCCCCCACCTGTTAAGATGCAATCCGTCCCTTTTGTACAGATACCCCTTGCTCCAAACCAGATACCAGTGATCTAAGAATCTAAATCCCTGCCCCGTGCACCAGTTCCTCAGCCACACATTCAGGTCCCATATCTCCCTGTTCCTGCTCTCGCCAGAACGAGGAACTGGAAGCAAACCGGAGATAACAACCCTGGAGGTCCAGCTATTCAGCATTTTTCCGAGCTCTCTAAAGTCACGCTGCAGAATATTCATCCCCTTCTTTCGGACATCGTTTGTGCCGACATGCACTACCACTTCAGGCTGTTTACCTTCGCCCTTGAGGATTTTCTGCACTCTGTCTGTGACATACTGGATCCTGGCACCAGGAAGGCAGCACACCATCCTTGAATCCCGTCTGTTGCCGGAGAAACCCCTGTCCGTACCTCTCACAATGGAGTCTCCCACTACAATGGCGTTGCCTGACGTTGGCCTCTTTGGTTTTGGCTTAACAGCCCTATTTGCTTCGCAAGCCAGTCCGCCGCTCAGTGTAATAACGTATTTTGTCCCGACAGCTTCTAAGTGGGTGAACCTGTTCACAAGAGGTATTACACGCGGGGACGTTTGCATTCCATGCTTCCCTCCCTTTCTCACCGTCACCCGCCTTCTCTCTTCCAGTACCTTAGGTGTAACATTCTTACAGTAGGACTTGTCGAGGAACAACTCAGTTTCTCGGACGAACCTGAGGTCATCCACTTGCTTCTCCAGTTTCCCAACACGGTCCTTCAGGAGCTGTACCAGGATGCACTTCTCACATTTGTAGCAGCTAGAGGCACCAGCAGTGTCCTTGAGCTCCCACATACTGCACGCATCACACGGAATCAGCTTTACTTATTTCGTCTCTCCCTCTTCAGCGTTTTGCGTAGCCTTCTCTCCTCAGCCTCCTCGCCGAAGACTCTCGAGCCAAAGACTCACACTTTTCTCACAGGGCACTTCCCTCATAAGTCCGCTCCCTCACTGCCGCTCCCCAAGAGCCGTCTTGCTTATATTGACTGATAAATTGCCTAATTTACCAATTTACAAACCAAATTCCTCAGTTTTCAACTGTTTCCCCCTCTGTCTCACTTCTAACTCTCCTCCCACTCAGGCTAGAGCCAATCAATGTTTTCCGCTGCTTCTCTTTGTTGCTGTTGCTTCCATATCCACGTGAGCTCTGAGTAAAGACTGCCTGTGCTTTGCCTCTCCTTTTCAACTGTTTTCCCCCTCTGACTCACTTCTAACTCTTCTCCCACTCGGGCTAGAGCCAATCAGTGTTTTCTCCTACTTCTCTTTGTTGCTGTTACTTCCAAATCCACGGGAGCTCATGGATAACAACTGCTTGAGACACGGCCTTGGAGCCTGGGCACTCGGCCAAACCCCCTCACACCTGAAACAACAAACTCTTCTGCACAGCGCTCAAGGTCATTGTCAGAATTCGAAGGACCACAACTCTCTGAAAATTCACTGACCCCGCTACACAGGCTGTCCTCGTCACTCTCCCCCTCCTCCGGAATGACATCACCCCCATGATCAATGCCGGGGGAGGGTCCTGATACTGCAACAAGCAGCCCACTGAACGGCTGGGCTCCTTCACTCTCCCATCACCCTCCACGTCTGGGCCTGGGGAAGAAAAAACAAGAGCCACCTCCAGGGCCCGTGGTGCATTAGCAGCCTCAGAATCCGAAAGAATATCGCCACCCGAAACAGCCCCGACCACCAAAGCACCCAGAGTACCCTCTCCACTTGCAACACCCAGAGGATCACCACTTGTTTTTGGGGGTGTGGTGCCTTACCGGCTGAGTTAGTAGGGGAGACCCTGCTAACTCAGCCGGTAAGGCACCACACCCCCCAGCACCTTCACTGGCTCTGATATGGAGCACAGACTGGAACAATAATGCCCCCGGACCTCCCCCTTCGGGCTGACTTTGCTCATCCCCGTCTCAGGGGGCACACTACCAGGGGAGCTTACACATCATCTGGTGTGCCAGCACCATCAGAAGGCCTCTGAAATGAGGGGACCTCCTCCAATCTGGTCCCCTCACAGTTTAGATGGAGAGCACTGCCAGAGGTGAGCGGGAAGGCAGAAGGCGCTGAGATGGCAGTCGGTCCGGTGTCCGGTGATGGCGGCCATTCGTAGCCCCGCAAGCTACTTCACTCCCTGGACACAATGTGATGGCTCCGCGCCCGGACCGCCGCGGCAGTGGTGAGTGAGTGGGTTACTGACATGAACCCAACCCCCTCTTTCTCAACGCTCCTGCCCTCCCTACAACTTTACCCGTGGCCAGACACGCTGTGAAAGGAAAACTACCCCCAATTGGTCCCTTGAACTAGTATAGTCATTCATAAGATGACAACTGATTCATGTTGTCCCAGTGTGCCGTTTTACCCACCATCTTTCCACCTGCCGTCACCCTCCATCTCCCACCCATTCAGTAATTCAAAAAGAAGGAGATTTGGAAGCCTTGGGCAATTTGAATTGTTACTTTATTTATTTTTATTTTTATTTTTACGGAGAGGTGAACAATTTTTTAATTTTTTAATTTTTTTATTTTATTTAACCTTTATTTAACCAGGAGAAGTCTCATTGAGATTAAAAATCTCTTTTACAAGAGAGTCCTGGCCAAGACAGGCAGCAGCACAGTTCCACAGTTACAGACAATAATTTAAAAACAACAGAGAACATATAAATAGAGTCACAGTCAGAACATCATCAAACAAAGCATGTACAGACAGAAGAGCCCGCTTCAACATCATTAAGAAGGGATTTAAATCTGTTTATAGAAACTAGCTCCTTAAGTTTCAGTTCATTCTGCAGCTGGTTCCATGCGAAGGGTGCAGCATAACTAAATGCCCTTTTCCCCAGTTCAGTACGGACTTTAGGTACAGTTAGTAAGAACAAGTCTTCAGAGCGGAGCTGATAAGTTCCTGTGCTTTTTCGAATTACACACTTCTGCACGTATGAAGGAAGAACACCGAGGATAGTCTTATAAATAAGGATATGCCAATGATGGAGTCTGCGGGTGGACAGGGCAAACCATCCAACTTGAGCATACAAAGAGCAGTGGTGCGTGAGGGTTTTAAAATTAGTAACAAATCTCAGTGCTCCGTGGTAGACCGTGTCCAAAGACTGTAGACATTTTGAAGATGCATTCATATATAAAACATCACCATAATCCAACACAGACATAAACGTTGCAGCAACAAGTCTTTTTTTGGCTTCAAAAGAAAAACAAGATTTGTTTCTAAAGTAAAAACCTAATTTTATCTTTAGTTTTTTCACAAGTTGCTGGATATGAGGTTTAAAAGAGAGAGAATCGTCAATTATAATTCCCAGATATTTACATTGAGACACAGATTCAATCACTCTGCAAAGTGGTGATAGGAGGGAGTTTCGAGGGCTTTGACTTAGCTTTAGTGAACAGCATGAGCTTTGTCTTGTCAGCATTTAAAACAAGTTTTAAATCACACAGGTTACGTTCCACAGTGTTAAAAGCAGTTTGAGGTTGACAGAGAGCCTGATTTGGGGTAGACGCAGAGCAATATATCACTGTGTCGTCAGCATAAAAGTGAAAATTTGCGTTCGGAGCTTTATGATCTAGACTATTAATATAAATAGTAAATAATAAAGGTCCTAGAACCGATCCCTGTGGCACACCCTTAGATACATTAAGAGAGCTAGAAGTAATACAATCTGCGCATGCGTGGTTTAAGATTTTTTTAAAGCCGACTGACTGTCATATTACTCACGACACTTGACTCATATATAATGATTTATTTATATTTCTAAGAAAATTGTTCCCACATGGGCCCCGCGCCTGCCTATAATGCAACTCCCCCGCCTCTTTTTGCCTCACCCCCGTCTCTCCTGAAGCTCCTATATCCTGGAACATTGAGCTGCCAGTCCTGCCCCTCCCTTAACCAGGTTTCAGTCATGGCTACAATGTCCCAGTCGCTCGTACCTATCCATGCCCTAAGCTCATCTGCCTTACCCATCTGGTTCCTTGATTTAAAATATGTGCAGTGTAAACCACCCAACTCGCTCTCCGCATTTCACCTGCCTATTCTGCCCACTAACCTTTCCCACACCAACCTCCATAGCAACTTCTTGCCTCTCACGTGCCTCTGTCCTGCACAAAATCTCACCCCACTCGAATCTAGTTTAAACCTTCCCATGTAGCATTAGCAAACCTTCCCGCTCGGATGTTGGCCCCCGTACAGTTGGACAGTTTAGGTCCAACCCATCCCTTTGTACAGGTCACCCCTGCCCTAGAAGAGATCCCAATGATCCAGAAATCTAAATCCTTGCACCAACTCCTCAGCCACACATTCATATCCTCTATCGTCCTGTTCTTACCTTCACTAGCACGGGGTATTGGAAGCAATCCTGAGATCACTACCCTGCAGATCCTGCTTTTCAGTGTTCTACACAAATCTGTAAATTCTTGTTGCAGAACCTCCTTCCTCTTCCGACCTATATCGTTTATGCCAACATGCACAACAACCTCCGGCTGCTCCCCCTCACTCTTGATGATGCCGTGCAGGCGCTCCAAAACGTCCTGGACCCTGGCACCTTGGAGGCCATCCTCGAGTCTTGCCTGCTGTCGCAGAATCTCCTGTCCTCACCTCTGACGATGGAGTCTCCCACCACTATGGCTCTGGTGTCACCTTTTTTCACTTTTGAGTCTCGACACCAGTGTTGGAATTACAGCCCTGGCTACCACTCAATCTTGTTGTGTCATCCCCTCCCAAGAGGGTGTGCCTGTTTTCAATAGGTACAACCACCGGGTTTGGGTCTCTGACCTGGTGCCGTTCTTGAGTAAAGTACTTATGAGACAGAGTCATTATATATCATAACAAGTACTTTCATTTGGATACATACAGAAACCATCGAAATGCGTACTGCAGGCTCCGAATCATATGTTGAACTAACCAGCATGGCTGCCCCGCATGCCACCAAGTGGTGGTGTGGAAACCTGACATGGATTATGGATCAGGTCAGCAGCAAAACAAGACATGGATTAAATCAGATTTATTGTTTGATCTTCAGCCCCGTTCTTGGGCGTTTGTTCAGAGGGCAAACATAAAGCATGCAGGAGTTATATGTCCATAAAGCTATACTATACAAAATAACTATCAACTACAGTAAAGCAATGGAGGATTTACTGCAAGTGGTATGTAACATCGGTTATAGTTAATTAGAGTCCAAGATCTGCATCTAGACATAATCCCCATATCTAGCCACAGGCTTGCTGACCCGTCCTGCACGCGTACGGTACAGGCCTTCAGCCGCCTCCATCGGGAGTTTCGTAGCAGGCAACGACTTATCCAGGGCCGGCCTTAGGAAGTGCGGGGCCCAATTGGGAACAATTTTGGTGAGCCCCAGGTTCCGAGCCAAGGTCTGTAGAATCGTAGATATACAAATAAAGTATATTATAGGCTTTATATCTCTATGGTAGAATGGAAAGTAATCAAAATGTGCGCTTAAAAAATGCCTGCGAGTTAATGGAGCAAACAGATCTAAGCTACATTTTAATATAATATGCATGTAAGCCTACAAATAACAAACGCAATGTGTAGATCACCTCTGAAAAGTACATAGTTACAATACCACTTGTTTTATTGACGGTGAAATGAAAAAAAAGTAATTTAATTAACTAGATACTGGAAAACCAATAACTACTGGCGAAAAACCAGTCCAGGCATTATGTTTTGGGCTTCAGCCCGATCCTACCCTTTGGGCTTCTACCCCATCCTAACTTAGTTGTGTGTGTGTGTGTGTGTGTGTGTGTGTGTGTGTGTGTGTGTGTGTGTGTGTGTGTGTGTGTGTGTGTGTGTGTGTGTGTGTGAGTGTGTGTGTGTGTGTGTGTGTGTGTGTGTGTGTGTGTGTGTGTGTGTGTGTGTGTGTGTGTGTGTGTGTGTGTGTGTGTGTGTGTGTGTGTGTGTGTGTGTGTGTGTGAGGGCAGGAGAGAAGGGAGGGAGGGAGGGAAGGAAGGGAAGGAGGAAAGGGAGGGAGAAGGCCGGCGGCAGGAGCGGATGCCGGGGTCCGGGCGCTGAGGCCGAAGTTTGTAAACGTTGCTCCAACACCCGGCCCGGCCCTCCCTGTATTGTTCACCGCGTCTCCCCGGGGTGAGAGGGGGGAGGAGCCGGGGATGTGTGCATGAAGCACGGCGAGTGGAGGGGCGGGAGCGCTGGCCTGGGACCGTGAGGGAATGACCCACCTCCCCCTCTCCCTCTTCTCCATTCCCCCTCAAACTCCCCCTCCCCGTCTACCCCTTTCTTCCCCCTCCAACCCTCTACTCTCCCTCTACTCTCTCTCCGCCCCTCTCTTCCCCATCCACCGAGATCTACAGAGCCGAGAGTAGATTACTAGCGCGGGGCCCCCTTAGGCGCGGGGCCCAATTGGGAGCAATTGGTCCAATTGGCTTAAGGCCAGCCCTCGTCTTGTCATCGGCGCCAGCCCCATTGGCAGACCTCGCAGGTGCAGAAACAAAGTCCTGATCCCAGAACTGCTCACCGTCTTGCTGTCACGTGTCCCTCATTCAGATAATCGTTTCCATCCTCTGTCCATAACACATCATCTGGGTCATCTGCATAATCAATCTGAACCTACCTCAATGGCACCGGCTCATTTACTGTCAGAATTTGTCATCGGTTTCGTTTGTATAGATCTCCGCCAGATTGAATCAAATAAGACCTTGGTTCCGGACACACCTCCTTGTCGGTGCCCATACGGTCTTGGGTTTGGAGACGGACCACCTGGTCCTCCAACAATAGTTGGATAGGACAACTAGAACGGACGTAGTATGCCTTGTGCGTCAGTTTTTTGACATGCACGAACCACCTTGGGCTCGCAGAGTTGTGGCTGGAGCAGCTGCTTCGAGACTGGAAGAGTCGCCCTAGTCTATCTGGACATGAGTCGCTGAGACGGCGAACCAAGCGTGGTATTAGGTGGAATGGCCAGTTCTATTGTCTATTGACTCAGACAGAAAGTATGCGGAAGCCGAACAGATGTGAAGGTTGAGTGAAATCAATTGGTATGTCGCCAAACGTGTCTATTTCTGATGTGTGCTGGGCGCTCGACGTCCTGGGAGCCCGGGATAAGGTGTCAGTGCTTACCCTGCTTGCAAGTGAGAAAGATATCATACTTCTGGATCTGCAGCATCATTCATTGCAGCCGCGTCAGAGCAGCATGTATAGGCTTGTTTAAAATGGTAACCAAAGGTTGGTGGTCGGTCTTTACGGTAACAGCCGTGCCAACAATGTAATAGTTGACATTAACACATGCAAAGACCACTGCCAGTAATTCATTCAGGATCTGAACATACCTCGTCTCCGTGTCTATCATCGACATGGAGGCATAAGTAGCAGGCTGCTCATCCTGCAGACATGCTGCACCGAGGCTGTACTGGGATGCATCACAGGTCAAAGTAACAGGTTTGTTGACATGGTAATAAGACAGGGTAGGTGGGCATGACATCTGATGTTTTAGTGCCAAAAGCATGTTGCTGCTATTCGTGCCATGTCCAGGCAGTGTCCTTGTGAGTAAGCTGCTGCAAGGGAGCTGAGATCACGCTGAAGTTAGGAACGAATTTTCAGAGGTAATTAACCATGCCCAGAAATCTCTGCAGGCCTGCAACATCAGTGGGTGTGGACATTTCGCTAACAGCCACAATCTTAGACGGATCCACCTTGAGCCCATCAGCCGTGAAAATATGCTCCATATAGCTCACCTGCTTAACACCAACAATTTTTGGGATTCAGTTTTAAGTTCACTTCCCTGGCACGCTGAAGTACCTTCTTCAAGTTGGCATCATGTTGTTCCATGTCTTTACCACTAACAATGATAGCAGCCACAATGATAGCACAAGGGTATCCGTCAATGGCGTGCTGAAACACCTCACTGCCTGAACCGATACCAAACAGCATGCTCAAAAGTCTGTAGCGGCCGAAATCTGTGCTGAAGTGGTACGCATAGATGATGCATGATCCAGGGAAATCTGCCAGAAGGAGCTCTTGGCATCTAATACAGAGAATACCGTTGGCTTACCCATGTGGGCAGCTACCTCCTCCACAGTGCGCATGGGGTGATGGGGCCTTTTGAGTGCGGTGTTCCGGTCCCTAGGATTAATACATATATGAATCTCCTGTTTACTCTTCTTAGTAGAAGCCACCATCGAGGACACCCAGTCCTGAAACAGATGTGATGACTCCCGATGCCACCATACTGTCCAGTTCCGCTTTGACCCAGTCTCTAATGGCAATAGGTACACGCTGAACAGGACGAACCACAGGGCACACCTTCGGGTCAAAAGACAAAGAGTAAGTTATTGGTAGTTTTCCAAGTTCTACAGTGAAAGATTGTGTTAATCCACAGGAATATGCTGTGTAAAATCGGGAACTGTAGTTAGTTGATGCACAGCCTTGCTGAAGGTAACCAGTCACATATCTTTGCAGGCATCATAGCCTAAAAGTAGAATAACATTGCGGTCGACGACATAGAATCACAACCTGTATAGTTAATCCCCTAGGTGGCACTGCAGCTTCACAATACCGACTGTATTGACCTAGCTTCCCCCATTTGGAGGTTGGAGGGTACCTAATGGTATCCCTCTTTTTAAGAAAGGCGGGAGAGAGAATACAGGGAATTATAGAGCAGTTAGCCTGACATCGGTGGTGGGGAAGTTGCTGGAGTCAATTATAAAAGATGAGATAGCTGATATTTGGCTAGCAGTAACTGCATTGGTCCGAGTCAGCATGGATTTACGAAGGGGAAATCATGCTTGACTAATCTTCTGGAATTTTTTGAAGATGGAACTAGGAAAATGGACAAGGGAGAGCCAGTGGGTGTCGTGTACCTGGACTTTCAGAAAGCATTTGATAAGGTCCCACATAGGAGGTTAGTGGGCAAAATTAGGGCACATGGTATTGGGGGTAGAGTGCTGACATGGATAGAGAAGTGGTTGGCAGACAGGAAACAAAGAGTAGGGATTAACTGGTCCCTTTCAGAATGGCAGGCAATGGCGAGTGGAGTGCCGCAAGGCTCGGTGCTGGGACCACAGCTATTTACAATATACATCAATGATTTGGATGAAGGGATTCAAAGTAACATTAGCAAATTTGCAGATGACACAAAGCTGGGTGGCAGTGTGAACTGTGAGGAGGATGCTATGAGAATGAAGGGTGACTTGGACTGGTTGGGGGAGTAGGCAGATGCATGGCAGATGAAGTTTAAAGCGGATAAATGTGAGGTTTTTCACTTTGGTAGCAAAAAACAGGAAGGCAGATTACTATCTAAATGGCGTCAAGTTGGGAAAAGGGGAAGTACAACGGGATCTGGGGGTCCTTGTACATCAGTCTGTGAGATATACATTTCTGCTCACAATCACGACGCTTGAATGGAAAAGATACTTAGAGATAACATATATAAGCATCTGGATAAACAGGGACTGATTAGGAACAGTCAACATGGATTTGTGCCTGGAAGGTCATGTTTGACATCTTCTTGAATTTTTTGAAGAGGTTACTAGGGAAATTGACGAGGGTAAAGCAGTCGATGTTGTCTATATGGACTTTAGTAAGGCCTTTGACAAGGTTCCTCATGGAAGGTTGGTTAAGAAGGTTCAACTGTTGGGTATAAATGCAGGAGTAGCAAGATGGATTCAACAGTGGCTGAATGGGAGACGCTAGAGTGTAATGGTGGATGGCTGTTTGTCGGGTTGGAGGCAGGTGACTAGTGGGGTGCCTCAGGGATCTGTGTTGAGTCCTTTGTTGTTTGTCATGTACATCAATGATCTGGATGAAGGTGTGGTAAATTGGATTAGTAAGTATGCAGATGATACCAAGATAGGGGGTGTTTTGGATAATGAAGAGGATTTCCAAAGTCTACAGAGTGATTTAGGCCATTTGGAAGAATGGGCTGAAAGATGGCAGATGGAGTTTAATGCTGGTAAATGTGAGGTGCTACACCTTGGCAGGACAAATCAAAATAGGACGTACATGGTAAATGGTACGGAATTGAAGAATGCAGCTGAACAGAGGGATCTGGGAATAACCGTGCATAGTTTTTTGAAGGTGGAATCTCATATAGACAGGGTGGTAAAGAAACTTTTGGTATGCTAGCTTTAAAGATCAGAGCATTGAGTATAGAAGCTGGGATGTAATGTTAAAATTGTACAAGGCATTGGTAAGACCAAATCTGGAGTATGGTGTACAATTTTGGTCGCCGAATTATAGGAAGAATGTCAACAAAATAGAGAGAGTACAGAGGAGATTTACTAGAATGTTGCCTGGGTTTCAACAACTAAGTTACAGAGAAAGGTTGAATAAGTTAGGTCTTTATTCTCTGGAGCGCAGAAGGTTAAGGGGGACTTGATAGAGGTCTTTAAAATGATGAGAGGGATAGACAGAGTTGACGTGGACAAGCTTTTCCCTTTGAGAATAGGAAAGATTCAAACAAGAGGACATGACTTCAGAATTAAGGGACAAAAGTTTAGGGGTAACATGAGGGGGAACTTCTTTACTCAGAGAGTGGTAGCGGTGTGGAATGAGCTTACTGTGGAAGTGGTGGAGGCAGGTTCGTTGGTATCATTTAAAAATAAATTGGATAGGCATATGGATGAGAAGGGAATGGAGGGTTATGGTATGAGTGCAGGCAGGTGGGGCTAAGGGAAAATAATTGTTCGGCATGGACTTGTAGGGCCGAGATGGCCTGTTTCCGTGCTGTAATTGTCATATGGTTATATGGTTATATGTTCGAGGGACAAAGTCAGACAAAGAAGTTCTTTATTTTCCAAGTTTCAATTCTGCAGAATTGGGTGTCTCTCTCTATCGCCCCCTAGAGACACGACGAGGATGGAGATGCTCTTCACTTTTATTCATTTCAGTTTACAATTGTCACACCCTTTTCCTCCCCTTCGGGCTCCTTCCAATCAGAGCACAAAGGTTTACATTCCCACGAGAACGTCTGGGAACGCCTCTCGACGTCAAAGTTACCTCCCACATCATGCATCGCATGTGCATTTAAATGAGGCATCTTGTCATAGTGGGTGTTGTCTTCATATTCATGTTTCTCATTACGCATGCGTGATACCGAGCGTCTTTTCCCCTTTGCCCTAGTTCCCTTAAAGGCTTCTGCTGAAGTTTTTATCAGTTCATTTCTCAACCTTGAAAGTCTATGCCTGTTCTTTTATTGTTACTATCTATCCTAGCGCAGTCTGGTTTTCGTGCTGACAGCTCTATTTCTTCGTCAGCTATATTTTTGTTAGCCCAAGTCTAAATCAACTATCCCTATTAACCCTTTCCTCACACTCCACCCATTTTCTTTTGCTACGCAATTTTTGATTTATACTATTTCTTCCTTCTCTAGTGCTAGCAGCAGACTCTTCGACTCCCTATCCTCCTTTCGCTGGTCATACTGTGTTCAGAAGGCCAATTCGATAGATGGGGAGGTGAGACCTGCTAGGGCTCTTGACACTGACCCATCCGGAGCAGTGTTGTTGGGGATGAAGGTGCAACATTGTTCCCCAAACATTACACACACCCCTCCCTTCTCAGCCATTAGCATGTCCAAGGCTATGCGATTTTGCCAGGCCATTAGGCTGGTAGCTGTCAGTTGTTCCGCTAATCGTTCAACTGCATCTCGAGTGTAATTTATAAAACATTGTTGATTGTAGTATAGTTAGTTGATCCAGTCCACATTTACTTACAGTGATTACCATCATTAGCACAAGTGCCAAGCACTGCATTTTATCTCTTATTTCAATCGCTCTTTCTCAAAGATCAGAGTCAGTGGTTTCTTTCCTTTTCTTACTGTCCACTCCTCCTCAGCCGGAGGTTCCACCGGTCCCTTTATTCGCACTGCGTGTGTCCACCCTTTTTCTTTTGTCCGCACTGCTGTTTCCGTGGTCAACGGGGTTGCAACTTTTTTTCCTTCCACGTTTTACAAGATCCCAGTCCCCCGCTTTCACAGAATGGATTGGAAAGTCGAGATACTGCCAGTAAATAGTTCCTTAAGAAAACATCACTACCCTCTATGGTGGTTATTCCTTCTATCTTTCCCAAATAATAAAGACCTAACTTGTTCAACCTTTCTCTGTATCTTAGTTGCTGAAACCCAGTCAACGTTCTAATTGATCTCCTCTGTACTCTCCATATTTTGTTGACCTTTTTCCTATAATTATGCCTACCAAAATTATACACCATACTCCACAATTGACCTCACCAATACCTTGTACAATTTAACATTACAACCCAACTTCTATACACAATGCTCTGATTTATAAAGGCCAATACACCAACATCCTTCTTTACCATCCTATCTACATGAGATTCCACCTTCAGGGAACTATGCACAGTTATTCCTAGATCCCTCTGTCCAACTTCATTCCTCAATTCACAATCATTTACCATGTAAGTCCAATTTTGATTTGTCTTGCCAAGATGTATCACCTCACACTTATCAACATTAAACCCATCTGTCATGTTTCAAGTCACGCTTCCAAATGACCTAAATCTCTCTGTACACTTTTAAAATCTACTTCATTACAAAACACCACCTATCTTAGTGTCATCTAGATAATTATTAATCTATTTCACCACACAAACAACCAGATTATTGATTCACATGACAAACAACAGTGGACCCAACACACATCCCCGAGGTACCCCTCTAGTCACTGACCTCCAACCTGACAAACATCCATCCACCATTGCTCTCTGACATCTCCCATACAACCACTTTTTAATCCATCTTGCTATTCCTTACTAACCCCTTCTAAACCAACCTTATTTCCTTATTGAACCTTGTCAAAGGCCTTACTGAAGTTCATCTAGACAACATCCACCACTTTACCCTCATCAATTTCCCTAATAACCTTTTCAAAAAAAATCAAGATTAGCCAAACATCACAATCACAAATCCATGCTAATTCTTCCTAATCCTACCCTATTTATCCAAATTCCTATATATTGTCTTTTGTATCCTTTCCATTATTTTTCCCACCACTGATGTCAAACAACGTTCTTGTTAAAACTACTCTTTTCTCACATCGTTCTCCTCCTGTTCACTCAGGGCTATTATCTATTCGTACCTGCGGGACAGCCCTCATGTAATTATTGAAATGGTACTAGGTATATCAACCTTCTAAACGAACATCGGTCGGTGGTTTAGAAAACTCATACATACACCTTGTCTTCAGGTTTAAAGGGTCCTTCCTCCTGGTCCACCTCCGACAGCTTTTACTTTACCTGTTCATAAATAGACTTGTATATCATAATTAACTTTTTCCATATACTTTTTAAATTCTATCTTTAACTGTTCCAAACTCGGTCCCTTGTAGGGACCTCTCCATTGTGCCACCTGCTGGTTAGTTTGCATGCAACATCTCTTCAGTGCCAATGGCAGGGCATCGATTCAATTCAACTTTGTAATTACACAAATCTTATTTATATTAACCTTCAATGTTCCATTTATTCTTTTCACCATGCTTGTGACTGCAGGTGTACACACCCAAATGTGTATTTTACTCTAAGGGCCTTTATCGCCAACTTGGCTACTCCCTAAATGAAAACAATCCGTTGTCAAAGTTGATTTCTGTACGTCTACCAAACCTCTTAATTACGTTATTCATCATAAACGACACTACAGTGCTCATATCTAAATCGATTCAGACTTACCTTAGACATAACAACGGCTTATCATCTTCCAGATGCTGTTCTGGCTGCTTCGTCTGCACTTTAATTTACCTTCTTTGACATGTACTGCTAACTATATCCTGCCTTTCCCAACGTCATCATCCTCTGTCCTACATTCTGAAGTATTTTTTTATCGCTCTCTCTCTCTCTCTCTCTCTCTCTCTCTTTTCACTTGTGGAACAAACCAACAATTCATCCACATCATCAAATACTTTCTAAGGGTATACCTTCCAACTCTTCCTTTATCATCTAATTAAAACATGACTGTTCGAACTACTTTCCTCCGGCAGACGTTACAAGGCCGTCTACGCCCGGACCTCCAGACTCAGAAACAGCTTTATTCCCAGACCTATAGCGGCTCTGAACCGGCCCTGCTGAGTGCCCCTCACCCCCCCCCCCCTGGACTGTCTCCCTCGGATGGTCACGTCACACAGCTTATTTATTTATTTAATTTTCTTTTACATCGGTTGGAAGCTGCATACTAAATCTCGTTGCACTGATGTGCAATGACAATAAAATATATTATTATTATTATTATTATTACCTTTGTTGCACGCATTTCTAATTTCCTGTTTGATGCCATCCCCAACTCCACTGCTACTGTTAGGTGGCCTGTACACAACTCCCACTAGCGATTTCTGCCCCTTAGTGTTTCGCAGCTCAACCCATATCGATTCCACATCCTCCAAGCTAAAATCCTTCCTTTCTATTGCGTTAATCTCCTCTCTAACCAGCAACACCACCCCACCTCATTTTCCTTTATGTCTATCCCTCCTGAATATTGAATATCCCTGGATGTTCAGCTCACAGCCTTGGTCACCCTGGAGCCATGTCTCCGTGATCCCAACTATATCATAGTCATTAATAGCTGTCTGCACATTCAACTCATCCACCTTATTATGAATGCTCCTTGCATTGAGACACAAAGCCTTCAGGCTTGTATTTACAACATTCTTACCCCTTATACAATTTAGTTGAAAAGTGGCCCTTTTTGATTTTTGCCCTGGATTTGGCTGCCTGCCACTTTTACTTTTCACCTTGCTACCTATTGCTTCTACCCTCATTTTACACCCCTCTGTCTCTCGGCTCACGCATTTAAGAAACCCTTTCCCTTTAACTCCATCCTCGACTATCGCATTTGAAACCCCACCCCCTTATTCAGTTTAAAACCACCCGTGTAGCAGTGGCAACCCTACCAGCCAGAATACTGGTCCCCCATCTGTTAAGATGCAATCCGTCCCTTTTGTACAGATACCCTTACTCCAAACCAGATACAAGTGATCTAAGAATCTAAATCCCTGTCCGTGCACCAGTTCCTCAGCCACACATTCAGGTCCCATATCTCCCTGTTCCTGCTCTCGCCAGAACGAGGAACTGGAAGCAAACCGGAATTAACAACCCTGGAGGTCCCGCTATTCAGCATTTTTCCGAGCTCTCTAAAGTCACGCTGCAGAATATTCATCCCCTTCTTTCGGACATCGTTTGTGCCGACATGCACTACCACTTCCGGCTGTTTACCTTCGCCCTTGAGGATTTTCTGCACTCTGTGTGTGACATCCTGGATCCTGGCACCAGGAAGGCAGCACATCATCCTTGAATCCCGGAGAAACCCCTGTCCGTACCTCTCACAATGGAGTCTCCCACTACAATGGCGTTGCCTGACGTTGGCCTCTTTGGTTTTGGCTTAACAGCCCTATTTGCTTCGCAAGCCAGTCCGCCGCTCAGTGTAATAACGTCTTTTGTCCCGACAGGTTCTAAGTGGGTGAACCTGTTCACAAGAGGTATTACACGCGGGTACGTTTGCATTCCATGCTTCCCTCCCTTTCTCACCGTCACCCGCCTTCTCTCTTCCAGTACCTTAGGTGTAACATTCTTACAGTAGGACTTGTCGAGGAACAACTCAGTTTCTCGGACGAACCTGAGGTCATCCACTTGCTTCTCCAGTTTCCCCAACACGGTCCTTCAGGAGCTGTACCAGGATGCACTTCTCACATTTGTAGCAGCTAGATGCACCAGCAGTGTCCTTTCGTCTCTCCCTCTTCAGCGTTTTGCGTAGCCTCCTCTCCTCAGCCTCCTCGCCGAAGACTCTCGAGCCAAAGACTCACACATTTCTCACAGGGCACTTCCCTCATAAGTCCGTTCCCTCACTGCCGCTCACCAAGAGCCGTCTTGCTTATATTGACTGATAAATTGCCTAATTTACCAATTTACAAACCAAATTCCTCAGTTTTCAACTGTTTCCCCCTCTGACTCACTTCTAACTCTTCTCCCACTCAGGCTAGAGCCAATCAATGTTTCCCCTGCTTCTCTTTGTTGCTGTTGCTTCCATATCCACGTGAGCTCTGAGTAAAGACTGCCTGTGCTTTGCCTCTCCTTTTCAACTGTTTTCCCCCTCTGACTCACTTCTAACTCTTCTCCCACTCGGGCTAGAGCCAATCAGTGTTTTCTCCTACTTCTCTTTGTTGCTGTTACTTCCCAATCCACGGGAGCTCATGGATAACAACTGCTTGAGACACGGCCTTGGAGCCTGGGCACTCGGCCAAACCCCCTCACACCTGAAACAACAAACTCTTCTGCACAGCGCTCAAGGTCATTGTCAGAATTCGAAGGACCGCAACTCTCTGAAAATTCACTGACCCCGCTACACAGGCTGTCCTCGTGACTCCCCCCCTCCTCCGGCATGACATCACCCCCATGATCAATGCCGGGAGAGGGTCCTGATACTGCAACACGCAGCCCACTGAACGGCTGGGCTCCTTCACTCTCCCATCACCCTCCACGTCTGGGCCTGGGGAAGAAAAAACAAGAGGCACCTCCAGGGCCCGTGGTGCATTAGCAGCCTCAGAATCCGAAAGAATATCGCCACCCGAAACAGCCCCGACCACCAAAGCACCCAGTACCCTCTCCACTTGCAACACCCAGAGGATCACCACTTGTTTTTGAACTCTCCCCATCTAACTCAGCCGGTAAGGCACCACACCCCCAGCACCTTCACTGGCTCTGATATGGAGCAATACTGGAACTGGAATACTGGAACTGGAACAATAATGCCCCGAACCTCCCCCTTCGGGCTGTCTCTGCTCATCTCCGTCTCAGGGGGCACACTACCAGGGGAGCTTACCCCATCATCTGGTGTGCCAGCACCATCAGAAGGCCTCTGAAATGAGGGGACCTCCTCCAATCTGGTCCCCTCACAGTTTAGATGGAGAGCACTGCAAGAGGTGAGCGGGAAGGCAGAAGGCGCTGAGATGGCAGTCGGTCCGGTGTCCGGTGATGGCGGCCATTCGTAGCCCCGCAAGCTACTTCACTCCCTGGACACAATGTGATGGCTCCGCGCCCGGAGCGCCGCGGCAGTGGTGAGTGAGTGGGTTACTGACATGAACCCAACCCCCTCCTTCTCAACGCTCCTGCCCTCCCTACAACTTTACCCGTGGCCAGACACGCTGTGAAAGGAAATCTCCCCCCAATTGGTCCCTTGAACTAGTATAGTCATTCATAAGATGACAACTGATTCATGTTGTCCCAGTGTGCCGTTTTACCCACCATCTTTCCACCTACCGTCACCCTCCACCCCCCACCCATTCAGTAATTCAAAAAGAAGGAGATTTGGAAGCCTTGGGCAATTTGAATTGTTACTTTATTTATTTTCTTTTTATTTTTACGGAGAGGAGAACAATGTTTTTATTTTATTTTTTTATTTAACCTTTATTTAACCAGGAGAAGTCTCATTGAGATTAAAAATCTCTTTTACAAGAGAGTCCTGGCCAAGACAGGCAGCAGCACAGTTCCACAGTTACAGACAATAATTTAAAAACAACAGAGAACATATAAATAGAGTCACAGTCAGAACATCATCAAAGAAAGCATGTACAGACAGAAGAGCCCGGTTCAACATCATTAAAAAGGGATTTAAATCTGTTTATAGAAACCAGCTCCTTAAGTTTCAGTTCATTCTGCAGCTGGTTCCATGCGAAGGGTGCAGCATAACTAAATGCCCGTTTCCCCAGTTCAGTACGGACTTTAGGTACAGTTAGTAAGAACAAGTCCTCAGAGCGGAGCTGATAAGTTCCTGTGCTTTTTCGAATTACATACTTCTGCAGGTATGAAGGAGGAACACCGAGGATAGTCTTATAAATAAGGATATGCCAATGATGGAGTCTGCGGGTGGACAGGGCAAACCATCCAACTTGAGCATACAAAGAGCAGTGGTGCGTGAGGGTTTTAAAATTAGTAACAAATCTCAGTGCTCCGTGGTAGACCGTGTCGAAAGACTGTAAGCATTTTGAAGATGCATTCATATATAAAACATCACCATAGTCCAACACAGACATAAACGTTGCAGCAACAAGTATTTTTTTGGCTTCAAAAGAAAAACAAGATGTGTTTCTAAAGTAAAAACCTAATTTTATCTTTAGTTTTTTCTCAAGTTGCTGGATATGAGGTTTAAAAGAGAGAGAATCGTCAATTATAATTCCCAGATATTTATATTGAGACACAGATTCAATCACAGAGCTCTGCAATGTGGTGATAGGAGGGAGGTCCGAGGGCTTTGACTTAGCTTTAGTGAACAGCATGAGCTTTGTCTTGTCAGCATTTAAAACAAGTTTTAAATCACACAGGTTACGTTGCACAGTGTTAAAAGCAGTTTGAAGCTGACAGAGAGCCTGATTTGGGGTAGACGCAGAGCAATATATCACTGTGTCGACCTATATCGTTTAAGCCAACATGCATGCACAGCAACCTCCGGCTGCTCCCCCTCACTCTTGATGATGCCGTGCAGGCGCTCCAAATCTTCCTGGACCCTGGCACCTTGGAGGCCATCCTGGAGTCTTGCCTGCTGTCGCAGAATCTCCTGTCCTCACCTCTGACGATGGAGTCTCCCACCACTATGGCTCTGATGTCACCTTTTTTCACTTTTGAGTCTCGACACCAGTGTTGGAATTACAGCCCTGGCAACCACTCAATCTTGTTGTGTCATCCCCTCCCAAGAGGGTGTGCCTGTTTTCAATAGGTACAAACACCGGGTTTGGGTCTCTGACCTGGTGCCGTTCTTGAGTAAAGTACTTATGAGACAGAGTCATTATATACCATAACAAGTACTTTCATTTGGATACATACAGAAACCATCGAAATGCGTACTGCAGGCTCCGAATCATATGTTGAACTAACCAGCATGGCTGCCCCGCATGCCACCAAGTGTGGAAACCTGACATGGATTATGAATCAGGTCAGCAGCAAAACAAGACATGGATTAAATCAGCAATATTGTTTGATCTTCAGCCCCCTTCTTGGGCGTTTGTTCAGAGGGCAAACATAAAGCATGCAGGAGTAATATGTCCATAAAGCTATACTATACAAAATAACTATCAACTACAGTAAAGCAATGGAGGATTTACTGCAAGTGGTATGTAACATCGGTTATAGTTAATTAGAGTCCAAGATCTGCATCTAGACATAATCCCCATATCTAGCCACAGGCTTGCTGACCCGTCCTGCACGCGTACGGTACAGGCCTTCAGCCGCCTCCATCGGGAGTTTCGTAGCAGGCAACGACTTATCCAGGGCCGGCCTTAGGAAGTGCGGGGCCCAATTGGGAACAATTTTGGTGAGCCCCAGGTTCCGAGCCAAGATCTGTAGAATCGTAGAAATACAAATAAATTATATAATAGGCTTTATATCTCTATGGCAGAATGGAAAGTAATCAAAATGTGCGCTTAAAAAGTGCCTGCGAGTTAATGGAGCAAACAGATCTAAGCTACATTTTAATATAATATGCATGTAAGCCTACAAATAACAAACACAATGTGTAGATCACCTCTGAAAAGTACATAGTTACAATACCACTTGTTTTAGTGACGGTGAAATGAAAAAAAAGTAATTTAATTAACTAGATACTGGAAAACCAATAACTACTGGCGAAAAACCAGTCCATGCATTACATTTTGGGCTTCAGCCCGATCCTACCCTTTGGGCTTCTACCCCATCCTAACTTAGTTGTGTGTGTGTGTGTGTGTAAGTGTGTGTTAGTTGTGTGTGCGTTAGTCGGCTGTGCGTGATGTGTGTGTGTGTGTGTGTGTGTGTGTGTGTGTGTGCGTGCGTGCGTGTGTGTGTGTGTGTGTGTGTGTGTGCGTGCGCGCGCGCGTGTGTGTGTGTGTGTGTGTGTGTGTGTGTGTGTGTGTGTGTGTGTGTGTGTGTGTGTGTGTGTGTGTGTGTGTGTGTGTGTGTGTGTGTGTGTGTGTGTGTGTGTGTGTGTGAGGGAAGGAGAGAAGGGAGGGAGGGAGGGAAGGAAGGGAAGGAGGAAAGGGAGGGAGAAGGCCGGCGGCAGGAGCGGATGCCGGGGTCCGGGCGCTGAGGCCGAGGTTTGTAAACGTTGCTCCAACACCCGGCCCGGCCCTCCCTGTATTGTTCACCGCGTCTCCCCGGGGAGAGAGGGGGGAGGAGCCGGGGCTGTGTGCATGAAGCACGGCGAGTGGAGGGGCGGGAGCGCTGTCCTGGGACCGTGAGGGAATGACCCACCTCTCCCACTTCTCCATTCCCCCTCAAACTCCCCCTCCCCGTCTACCCCTTTCTTCCCCCTCCAACCCTCTACTCTCCCTCTACTCTCTCTCCACCCCTCTCTTCCCCATCCACCGAGATCTACCAAGCCGAGAGTAGATTACTAGCGCGGGGCCCCCTTAGGCGCGGGGCCCAATTGGGAGCAAATGGTCCAATTGGCTTAAGGCCAGCCCTCGTCTTATCATCGGCGCCAGCCCCATTGGCAGACCTCGCAGGTGCAGAAACAAAGTCCTGATCCCAGAACTGCTCACCGTCTTGCTGTCACGTGTCCCTCATTAAGATAATCGTTTCCATCCTCTGTCCATAACACATCATCTGGGTCATCTGCATAATCAATCTGAACCTACCTCAATGGCACCGGCTCATTTACTGTCAGAATTTGTCATCGGTTTCGTTTGTATAGATCTCCCCCAGATTGAATCAAATAAGACCTTGGTTCCGGACACACCTCCTTGTCGGTGCCCATACGGTCTTGGGTTTGGAGACGGACCACCTGGTCCTCCAACAATAGTTGGAGAGGACAACTAGAACGGACGTAGTACGCTTTCTGCGTCAGTTTTTTGACATGCACGAACCACCTTGGGCTCGCAGAGTTGTGGCTGGAGCAGCTGCTTCGAGACTGGAAGAGTCGCCCTAGTCTATCTGGACATGAGTCGCTGAGCCGGCGAACCAAGCGTGGTATTAGGTGGAATGGCCAGTTCTATTGTCTATTGTCTCAGACAGAAAGGTATGCGGAAGCCGAACAGATGTGAAGGTTGAGTGAAATCAATTGCCATGACGTCAAACGTGTTTATTTCTGATGTGTGCTGGGCGCTCGACGTCCTGGGAGCCCGGGATAAGGTGTCAGTGCTTACCCTGCTTGCAAGTGAGAGAGATATCATACTACTGGATCTGCAGCATCATTCATTGCAGCCGCGTCAGAGCAGCATGTATAGGCTTGTTTAAAATGGTAACCAAAGGTTGGTGGTCGGTCTCTACGGTAACAGCCGTGCCAACAATGTAATAGTTGACATTAACACATGCAAAGACCACTGCCAGTAATTCCTTCAGGATCTGAACATACCTCGTCTCCGTGTCTATCATCGACATGGAGGCATAAGTAGCAGGCTGCTCATCCTGCAGACATGCTGCACCGAGGCTGTACTGGGATGCATCACAGGTCAAAGTCACAGGTTTGTTGACATGGTAATAAGACAGGGTAGGTGGGCATGACATCTGATGTTTTAGTGCCAAAAGCATGTTGCTGCTGTTCGTGCCATGTCCAGGCAGTGTCCTTGTGAGTAAGCTGCTGCAAGGAAGCTGAGATCACGCTGAAGTTAAGAACGAATTTTCAGAGGTAATTAACCATGCCCAGAAATATCTGCAGGCCTGCAACATCAGTGGGTGTGGACATTTCGCTAACAGCCACAATCTTAGTAGAATCCACCATCGTGGACACCCAGTCCTGAAACAGATGTGATGACTCCCGATGCCACCATACTGTCCAGTTCAGCTTTGACCCAGTCTCTAATGGCAATAGGTACACGCTGAGCAGGACGAACCACAGGACACACCTTCGGGTCAAAAGACAAAGAGTAAGTTATTGGTAGTTTTCCAAGTTCTACAGTGAAAGATTGTGGTAGTCCACAAGACTATGCTGTGTAAAATCGGGAACTGTAGTTAGTTGATGCACAGCCTTGCTGAAGGTAGCCAGTCACATATCTTTGCAGGCATCATAGCCTAAAAGTAGAATAACATTGCGGTCGACGACATAGAAACACAACCTGTATAGTTAATCCCCGAGGTGGTACTGCAGCTTCACAATACCGACTGTATTGACCTAGCTTCCCCCATTTGGAGGTTGGAGGGTACCTAATGGTATCCCTCTTTTGAAGAAAGGCGGGAGAGAGAATACAGGGAATTATAGAGCAGTTAGCCTGACATCGGTGGTGGGGAAGTTGCTGAAGTCAATTATAAAAGATGAGATAGCTGATATTTGGCTAGCAGTAACTGCATTGGTCCGAGTCAGCATGGATTTACGAAGGGGAAATCATGCTTGACTAATCTTCTGAAATTTTTTGAAGATGGAACTAGGAAAATGGACAAGGGAGAGCCAGTGGGTGTCGTGTACCTGGACTTTCAGAAAGCATTTGATAAGGTCCCACATAGGAGGTTAGTGGGCAAAATTAGGGCACGTGGTATTGGGGGTAGAGTGCTGACATGGATAGAGAAGTGGTTGGCAGACAGGAAACAAAGAGTAGGGATTAACTGGTCCCTTTCAGAATGGCAGGCAATGGCGAGTGGAGTGCCGCAAGGCTCGGTGCTGGGACCACAGCTATTTACAATATACATCAATGATTTGGATGAAGGGATTCAAAGTAACATTAGCAAATTTGCAGATGACACAAAGCTGGGTGGCAGTGTGAACTGTGAGGAGGATGCTATGAGAATGAAGGGTGACTTGGACTGGTTGGGGGAGTAGGCAGATGCATGGCAGATGAAGTTTAAAGCGGATAAATGTGAGGTTTTTCACTTTGGTAGCAAAAAACAGGAAGGCAGATTACTATCTAAATGGCGTCAAGTTGGGAAAAGGGGAAGTACAACGGGATCTGGGGGTCCTTGTACATCTGTCTGTGAGATATAAATGTCTGCTCACAATCACGACGCTTGAATGGAAAAGATACTTAGAGATAACATATATATGCATCTGGATAAACAGGGTCTGATTAGGAACAGTCAACATGGATTTGTGCCTGGAAGGTCATGTTTGACATCTTCTTGAATTTTTTGAAGAGGTTACTAGGGAAATTGACGAGGGTAAAGCAGTCGATGTTGTCTATATGGACTTTAGTCAGGCCTTTGACAAGGTTCCTCATGGAAGGTTGGTTAAGAAGGTTCAACTGTTGGGTATAAATGCAGGAGTAGCAAGATGGATTCAACAGTGGCTGAATGGGAGACGCTAGAGTGTAATGGTGGATGGCTGTTTGTCGGGTTGGAGGCAGGTGACTAGTGGGGTGCCTCAGGGATCTGTGTTGGGTCCTTTGTTGTTTGTCATGTACATCAATGATCTGGATGAAGGTGTGGTAAATTGGATTAGTAAGTATGCAGATGATACCAAGATAGGGGGTGTTGTGGATAATGAAGAGGATTTCCAAAGTCTACAGAGTGATTTAGGCCATTTGGAAGAATGGGCTGAAAGATGGCAGATGGAGTTTAATGCTGGTAAATGTGAGGTGCTACACCTTGGCAGGACAAATCAAAATAGGACGTAGATGGTAAATGGTACGGAATTGAAGAATGCAGTTGAACAGAGGGATATGGGAATAACCGTGCATAGTTTTTTGAAGGTGGAATCTCATATAGACAGGGTGGTAAAGAAAGCTTTTGGTATGCTAGCCTTTATAAATCAGAGCATTGAGTATAGAAGCTGGGATGTAATGTTCAAATTGTACAAGGCATTGGTGAGACCAAATCTGGAGTATGGTGTACAATTTTGGTCGCCCAATTATAGGAAGAATGTCAACAAAATAGAGAGAGTACAGAGGAGATTTACTAGAATGTTGCCTGGGTTTCAACAACTAAGTTACAGAGAAAGGTTGAATAAGTTAGGTCTTTATTCTCTGGAGCGCAGAAGGTTAAGGGGGGACTTGATAGAGGTCTTTAAAATGATGAGAGGGATAGACAGAGTTGATGTGGACAAGCTTTTCCCTTTGAGAATAGGGAAGATTCAAACAAGAGGACATGACTTCAGAATTAAGGGACAACAGTTTAGGGGTAACATGAGGGGGAACTTCTTTACTCAGAGAGTGGTGGCGGTGTGGAATGAGCTTACTGTGGAAGTGGTGGAGGCAGGTTCGTTGGTATCATTTAAAAATAAATTGGATAGGCATATGGATGAGAAGGGAATGGAGGGTTACGGTATGAGTGCAGGCAGGTGGGGCTAAGGTAAAATAATTGTTCGGCATGGACTTGTAGGGCCGAGATGGCCTGTTTCCGTGCTGTAAGTGTCATATGGTTATATGGTTATATGGTCGAGGGACAAAGTCAGACAAAGAAGTTCTTTATTTTCCAAGTTTCAATTCTGCAGAATTGGGTGTCTCTCTCTATCGCCCCCTAGAGACACGACGAGGATGGAGATGCTCTTCACTTTTATTCATTTCAGTTTACAATTGTCACACCCTTTTCCTCCCCTTCGGGCTCCTCCCAATCAGAGCACCAAGGTTTACATTCCCACGAGAACGTCTCGGAACGCCTCTCGACGTCAAAGTTACCTCCCACATCTTGCATCGCATGTGCATTTAAATGAGGCATCTTGTCATAGTGGGTGTTGTCTTCATATTCATATTTCCCATTACGCATGCGTGATACCGAGCGTCTTTTCCCCTTTGACCTAGTTCCCTTAAAGGCTTCTGCTGAAGTTTTTATCTGTTAATTTCTCAACCTTGAAAGTCTCTGCCTGTTCTTTTATTGTTACTATCTATCCTAGCGCAGTCTGGTTTTCGTGCTGACAGCTCTATTTCTTCGTCAGCTATATTTTTGTTAGTCCTAGTCTAAATCAACTATCCCTATTAACCCTTTCCTCACAATCCACCCATTTTCTTTTGCTACGCAATTTTTGATTTATACTATTTCTTCCTTCTCTAGTGCTAGCAGCAGACTCTTCGACTCCCTATCCTCCTTTCGCTGGTCATACTGTGTTCAGAAGGCCAATTCGATAGATGGGGAGGTGAGACCTGCTAGGGCTCTTGACACTGACCCATCCGGAGCAGTGTTGTTGGGGATGAAGGTGCAACATTGTTCCCCAAACATTACACACACCCCTCCCTTCTCAGCCATTAGCATGTCCAAGGCCATGCGATTTTGCCAGGCCATAAGGCTGGTAGCTGTCAGTTGTTCCGCTAATCCTTCAACTGCATCTCGAGTGTAATTTATAAAACATTGTTGATTGTAGTATAGTTAGTTGATCCAGTCCACATTTACTTACAGTGATTACCATCATTAGCACAAGTGCCAAGCACTGCATTTTATCTCTTATTTCAATCGCTCTTTCTCAAAGATCAGAGTCAGTGGTTTCTTTCCTTTTCTAACTGTCCACTCCTCCTCAGCCGGAGGTTCCACAGGTCCCTTTATTCGCACTGCGTGTGTCCACCCTTTTTCTTTTGTCCGCACTGCTGTTTCCGTGGTCAACGGGGTTGCAACTTTTTTTCCTTCCACGATTTTACAAGATCCCAGTCCCCCGCTTTCACAGAATGGATTGGAAAGTCGAGATACTGCCAGTAAATAGTTCCTTAAGAAAACATCACTACCCTCTATGGTGGTTATTCCTTCTATCTTTCCCAAATAATAAAGACCTAACTTGTTCAACCTTTCTCTGTATCTTAGTTGCTGAAACCCAGTCAACGTTCTAATTGATCTTCTCTGTACTCTCCATATTTTGTTGACCTTTTTCCTATAATTATGCCTACCAAAATTATACACCATACTCCACAATTGACCTCACCAATACCTTGTACAATTTAACATTACAACCCAACTTCTATACACAATGCTCTGATTTATAAAGGCCAACACACCAAAATCTTCCTTTACCATCCTATCTACATGAGATTCCACCTTCAGGGAACTATGCACAGTTATTCCTAGATCCCTCTGTTCAACTTCATTCCTCAATTCACAATAATTTACCATGTACGTCCAATTTTGATTTGTCTTGCCAAGATGTATCACCTCACACTTATCAACATTAAACCCATCTGTCATGTTTCAAGTCACGCTTCCAAATGACCTAAATCTCTCTGTACACTTTTAAAATCTACTTCATTACAAAACACCACCTATCTTAGTGTCATCTACATAATTATTAATCTATTTCACCACACCAACAAGCAGATTATTGATTCACATGACAAACAACAGTGGACCCAACACACATCCCCGAGGTACCCCTCTAGTCACTGACATCCAACCTGACAAACATCCATCCACCATTGCTCTCTGACATCTCCCATACAGCCACTTTTTAATCCATCTTGCTATTCCTTACTAACCCCTTCTAAACCAACCTTATTTCCTTATTGAACCTTGTCAAAGGCCTTACTGAAGTTCATCTAGACAACATCCACCACTTTACCCTCATCAATTTCCGTAATAACCTTTTAAAAAAAAATCAAGATTAGCCAAACATCACAATCACAAATCCATGCTAATTCTTCCTAATCCTACCCTATTTATCCAAATTCCTATATATTGTCTTTAGTATCCTTTCCATTATTTTTCCCACCACTGATGTCAAACAACGTTCTTGTTAAAACTACTCTTTTCTCACATCGTTCTCCTCCTGTTCACTCAGGGCTATTATCTATTCGTACCTGCGGGACAGCCCTCATGTAATTATTGAAATGGTACTAGGTATATCAACCTTCTAAACGAACATCGGTCGGTGGTTTAGAAAACTCATACATACACCTTGTCTTCAGGTTTAAAGGGTCCTTCCTCCTGGTCCACCGCCGACAGCTTTTACTTTACCTGTTCATAAATAGACTTGTATATCATAATTAACTGTTTCATTTACTTTTTAAATTCTATCTTTAACTGTTCCAAACTCGGTCCCTTGTAGGGACCTCTACATTGTGCCACCTGCTGGTTAGTTTGCATGCAACATCTCTTCAGTGCCAATGGCAGGGCATCGATTCAATTCAACTTTGTAATTACACAAATCTTATTTATATTAACCTTCAATGTTCCATTTATTCTTTTCACCATGCTTGTGACTGCAGGTGTTACACACCCAAATGTGTATTTTACTCCAAGGGCCTTTATCGCCAACTTGGCTACTCCCTAAATGAAAACAATCCGTGGTCAAAGTTGATTTCTGTACGTCTACCAAACCTCTTAATTACCTTATTCACCATAAACGACACTACAGTGCTCATATCTAAATCGATTCAGACTTACCTTAGACATAACAACAGCTTATCATCTTCCAGATGCTGTTCTGGCTGCTTCGTCTGCACTTTAATTTACCTTCTTTGACAGATACTGCTAACTATATCCTGCCTTTCCCAACGTCATCATCCTCTGTCCTACATTCTGAAGTATTTTTTTATCGATCTCTCTCTCTCTCTCTCTCTCTCTCTCTCTCTCTCTCTCTCTCTCTCTCTCTCTCTCTCTCTCTCTCTCTCTCTCTCTCTCTCTCTCTCTCTCTCTCTCTCTCTCTCTCTCTCTCTCTCTCTCTCTCTCTCTCTCTCTTTTCACTTGTGGAACAAACCAACAATTCATCCACGTCATCAAATACTTTCTAAGGGTATACCTTCCAACTCTTCTTTTATCATCTAATTAAAACATGACTGTTCGAACTACATCCCTCCGGCAGACGTTACAAGGCCTTCTACGCCCGGACCTCCAGACTCAGAAACAGCTTTATTCCCAGACCTATAGCGGCTCTGAACCGGCCCTGCTGAGTGCCCCTCACCCCCCCCCCCCTGGACTGTCTCCCTCGGATGGTCACGTCACACAGCTTATTTATTTATTTAATTTTCTTTTACATCGGTTGGAAGCTGCATACTAAATCTCGTTGCACTGATGTGCAATGACAATAAAAGATATTATTATTATTATTATTATTATTATTACCTTTGTTGCACGCATTTCTAATTTCCTGTTTGATGCCATCCCCAACTCCACTGCCACTGTTAGGTGGCCTGTACACAACTCCCATTAGCGATTTCTGCCCCTTAGTGTTTCGCAGCTCAACCCATATCGATTCCACATCCTCCAAGCTAAGGTCCTTCCTTTCTATTGCGTTAATCTCCTCTCTAACCAGCAACACCACCCCACCTCCTTTTCCTTTCTGTCTATCCCTCCTGAATGTTGAATATCCCTGGATGTTCAGCTCCCAGCCTTGGTCACCCTGGAGCCATGTCTCCGTGATCCCAACTATATCATAGTCATTAATAGCTGTCTGCACATTCAACTCATCCACCTTATTATGAATGCTCCTTGCATTGAGACACAAATCCTTCAGGCTTGTATTTACAACATTCTTACCCCTTATACAATTTTGTTGAAAAGTGGCCCTTTTTGATTTTTGCCCTGGATTTGGCTGCCTGCCACTTTTACTTTTCACCTTGCTACCTATTGCTTCTACCCTCATTTTACACCCCACTGTCTCTCGGCTCACGCATTTAAGAAACCCTTTCCCTTTAACTCCATCCTCGACTATCGCATTTGACACCCCACCCCCCTTATTCAGTTTAAAACCACCCGTGTAGCAGTGGCAACCCTACCAGCCAGAATACTGGTCCCCCACCTGTTAAGATGCAATCCGTCCCTTTTGTACAGATACCCCTTACTCCAAACCAGATACCAATGATCTAAGAATCTAAATCCCTGCCCCGTGCACCAGTTCCTCAGCCACACATTCAGGTCCCATATCTCCCTGTTCCTGCTCTCGCCAGAACGAGGAACTGGAAGCAAACCGGAGATAACAACCCTGGAGGTCCAGCTATTCAGCATTTTTCCGAGCTCTCTAAAGTCACGCTGCAGAATATTCATCCCCTTCTTTCGGACATCGTTTGTGCCGACATGCACTACCACTTCCGGCTGTTTACCTTCGCCCTTGAGGATTTTCTGCACTCTGTGTGTGACATCCTGGATCCTGGCACCAGGAAGGCAGCACATCATCCTTGAATCCCGGAGAAACCCCTGTCCGTACCTCTCACAATGGAGTCTCCCACTACAATGGCGTTGCCTGACGTTGGCCTCTTTGGTTTTGGCTTAACAGCCCTATTTGCTTCGCAAGCCAGTCCGCCGCTCAGTGTAATAACGTCTTTTGTCCCGACAGCTTCTAAGTGGGTGAACCTGTTCACAAGAGGTATTACACGCGGGTACGTTTGCATTCCATGCTTCCCTCCCTTTCTCACCGTCACCCGCCTTCTCTCTTCCAGTACCTTAGGTGTAACATTCTTACAGTAGGACTTGTCGAGGAACAACTCAGTTTCTCGGACGAACCTGAGGTCATACACTTGCTTCTCCAGTTTCCCCAACACGGTCCTTCAGGAGCTGTACCAGGATGCACTTCTCACATTTGTAGCAGCTAGAGGCACCAGCAGTGTCCTTTCGTCTCTCCCCCTTCGGCGTTTTGCGTAGCCTCCTCTCCTCAGCCTCCTCGCCGAAGACTCTCGAGCCAAAGACTCACACATTTCTCACAGGGCACTTCCCTCATAAGTCCGTTCCCTCACTGCCGCTCCCCAAGAGCCGTCTTGCTTATATTGACTGATAAATTGCCTAATTTACCAATTTACAAACCAAATTCCTCAGTTTTCAACTGTTTCCCCCTCTCACTCACTTCTAACTCTTCTCCCACTCAGGCTAGAGCCAATCAATGTTTTCCCCTACTTCTCTTTGTTGCTGTTGCTTCCATATCCACGTGAGCTCTGAGTAAAGACTGCCTGTGCTTTGCCCGCTTCAACATCATTAAGAAGGGATTTAAATCGGTTTATAGAAACCAGCTCCTAGAGTTTCAGTTCATTCTGCAGCTGGTTCCATGCGAAGGGTGCAGCATAACTAAATGCCCGTTTCCCCAGTTCAGTACGGACTTTAGGTACAGATAGTAAGAACAAGTCCTCAGAGCGGAGCTGATACGTTCCTGTGCTTTTTCGAATTACATACTTCTGCAGGTATGAAGGAAGAACACCGAGGATAGTCTTATAAATAAGGATATGCCAATGATGGAGTCTGCGGGTGGACAGGGCAAACCATCCAACTTGAGCATACAAAGAGCAGTGGTGCGTGAGGGTTTTAAAATTAGTAACAAATCTCAGTGCTCCGTGGTAGACCGTGTCCAAAGACTGTAGGCATTTTGAAGATGCATTCATATATAAAACATCACCATAGTCCAACACAGACATAAACGTTGCAGCAACAAGTCTTTTTGCACAGTGTTAAAAGCAGTTTGAAGCTGACAGAGAGCCTGATTTGGGGTAGACGCAGAGCAATATATCACTGTGTCGTCAGCATAAAAGTGAAAATTTGCGTTCGGAGCTTTATGATCTAGACTATTAATATAAATAGTAAATAATAAATGTCCTAGAACCGATCCCTGTGGCACACCCTTGGATACATTAAGAGACCTAGAAGTAATACAATCTGCGCATGCGTGGTTTAAGATTTTTTTAAAGCCGACTGACTTCATATTACTCACGACACTTGACTCATATATAATGATTTATTTATATTTCTAAGAAAATTGTTCCCAAATGGGCCCCGCACCTGCCTATAATGCAACTCCCCCGCCTCTTTTTGCCTCACCCCCGTCTCTCCTGAAGCTCCTATATCCTGGAACATTGAGCTGCCAGTCCTGCCCCTCCCTTAGCCAGGTTTCCGTCATGGCTACAATGTCCCAGTCGCTCGTACCTATCCATGCCCTAAGCTCATCTGCCTTACCCATCTGGTTCCTTGCATTAACATATGTGCAGTGTAAACCAACCAACTCGCTCTCCGCATTTCACCTGCCTATTCTGCCCACTAACCTTTCCCACACAAACCTCCATAGCAACTTCTTGCCTCTCACGTGCCTCTGTCCTGCACAAAATCTCACCCCACTCGAATCTAGTTTAAACCTTCACATGTAGCATTAGCAAACCTTCCCGCTCGGATGTTGGCCCCCCTACAGTTTAGGTCCAACCCATCCCTTTGTACAGGTCACCCCTGCCCTAGAAGAGATCCCAATGATCCAGAAATCTAAATCCTTGCCACCTGCAGCAACTCCTCAGGCACACATTCATATCCTCTATCTTCCTGTTCTTACCTTCACTAGCACGGGGTACTGGAAGCAATCCTGAGATCACTACCCTGCAGATCCTGCTTTTCAGTCTTCTACACAAATCTGTAAATTCTTATTGCAGAACTTCCTTCCTCTTCCGACCTATATCGTTTATGCCAACGTGCACAACAACCTCCGGCTGCTCCCCCTCACTCTTGATGATGCCGTGCAGGCGCTCCAAAACTTCCTGGACCCTGGCACCTTGGAGGCCATCCTGGAGTCTTGCCTGCTGTCGCAGAATCTCCTGTCCTCACCTCTGACGATGGAGTCTCCCACCACTATGGCTCTGATGTCACCTTTTTTCACTTTTGAGTCTCGACACCAGTGTTGGAATTACAGCCCTGGCTACCACTCAATCTTGTTGTGTCACCCCCTCCCAAGAGGGTGTGCCTGTTTTCAATAGGTACAAACACCGGGTTTGGGTCTCTGACCTGGTGCCGTTCTTGAGTAAAGTACTTATGAGACAGAGTCATTATATATCATAACAAGTACTTTCATTTGGTTACATACAGAAACCATCGAAATGCGTTCTGCAGGCTCCGAATCATATGTTGAACTAACCAGCATGGCTGCCCCGCATGCCACCAAGTGGTGGTGTGGAAACCTGACATGGATTATGGATCAGGTCAGCAGAAAAACAAGACATGGATCAAATCAGCAATACTGTTTGATCTTCAGCCCCCTTCTTGGACGTTTGTTCAGAGGGCAAACATAAAGCATGCAGGAGTAATATGTCCATAAAGCTATACTATACAAAATAACTATCAACTACAGTAAAGCAATGGAGGATTTACTGCAAGTGGTATGTAACATCGGTTATAGTTAATTAGAGTCCAAGATCTGCATCTAGACATAATCCCCATATCTAGCCACAGGCTTGCTGACCCGGCCTGCACGCGTACGGTACAGGCCTTCAGCGGCCTCCATCGGGAGTTTCGTAGCAGGCAACGACTTATCCAGGGCCGGCCTTAGGAAGTGCGGGGCCCAATTGGGAACAATTTTGGTGAGCCCCAGGTTCCCAGCCAAGGTCTGTAGAATCGTAGAAATACAAATAAAGTATATTATAGGCTTTATATCTCTACGGTAGAATGGAAAGTAATCAAAATGTGCGCTTAAAAAGTGCCTGCGAGTTAATGGAGCAAACAGATCTAAGCTACATTTTAATATAATATGCATGTACGCCTACAAATAACAAACACAATGTGTAGATCACCTCTGAAAAGTACATATTTACAATACCACTTGTTTTAGCGACGGTGCAATGAAAAAAAAGTAATTTAATTAACTAGATACTGGAAAACCAATAACTACTGGCGAAAAACCAGGGCTTCTACTCCATCCTAAATTAGTTGTGTGTGTGTGTGTGTAAGTGTGTGTTAGTTGTGTGTGCGTTAGTCGGCTGTGCGTGATGTGTGTGTGTGTGTGTGTGTGTGTGTGTGTGTGTGTGTGTATGTGTGTGTGTGTGTGTGTGTGTGTGTGTGTGTGTGCGTGCGTGCGTGCGTGCGTGCGTGCGTGCGTGCGTGCGTGCGTGCGTGTGTATGTGTGTGTGTGTGTGTGTGTGTGTGTGTGTGTGTGTGTGTGTGTGTGTGTGTGTGTGTGTTCGTGCCCAGTAATCTCTGCAGGCCTACAACATCAGTGGGTGTGGACATTTCGCTAACAGCCACAATCTTAGAAGGATCCACCTTGAGCTCATCAGCCGTGAAAAAATGCTCCATATAGCTCACCTGCTTAACACCAACATTTTTGGGGATTCAGTTTTAAGTTCACTTCCCTGGCACGCTCAAGTATCTTCTTCAAGTTGGCATCATGTTGTTCCATGTCTTTACCACTAACAAAGATAGCAGCCACAATGATAGCACAAGGGTATCCGTCAATGGCGTGCTGAAACACCTCACTGCCTGAACCGATACCAAACAGCATGCTCAAAAGTCTGTAGCGGCCGAAATCTGTGCTGAAGTGGTACGCATAGATGATGCATGATCCAGGGGAATCTGCCAGAAGGAGCTCTTGGCATCTAATACAGAGAATACCGTTGGCTTACCCATGTGGGCAGCTACCTCCTCCACAGTGCGCATGGGGTGATGGGGCCTTTTGAGTGCGGTGTTCCGGTCCCTAGGATTAATACATATATGAATCTCCTGTTTACTCTTCTTAGTAGAAGCCACCATCGACGACACCCAGTCCTGAAACAGATGTGATGACTCCCGATAACCATATAACATATAACAATTACAGCACGGATACAGCCAATCTCGACCCTCCCAGTCCGTGCCGAACAAATAATCTCCCCTAGTCCCATATACCTGCGCTCAGACCATAACCCTCCATTCCTTTCCCATCCATATAACAATCCAATTTATTTTTAAATGATAAAAACGAACCTGCCTCCACCACCTTCACTGGAAGCTCATTCCACACAGCTACCACTCTCTGAGTAAAGAAGTTCCCCCTCATGTTACCCCTAAACTTCAGCCCCTTAATTCTCAAGTCATGTCCCCTTGTTTGAAACTTCCATACTCTCAGTGGGAAAAGCTTTTCCACGTCAACTCTGTCTATCCCTCTCATCATTTTAAAAACATCTATCAAGTCCCCCCTTAACCTTCTGCACTCCAAAGAATAAAGCCCTAACTTGTTCAACCTTTCTCTGTAACTTAGTTGCTGAAACCCAGGCAACATTCTAGTAAATCTCCTCTGTACTCTCTCTATTTTGTTGACATCCTTCCTATAATTAGGCGACCAAAATTGTACACCATACTCCAGAATTGGCCTCACCAATGCCTTGTACAATTTTAACATTACATCCCAACTTCTATACTCAATGCTCTGATTTATAAAGGCCAGCACACCAAAAGCTTTCTTTGCCACCCTATCTATATGAGATTCCACTTTCAGGGAACTGTGCACAGTAATTCCCAGATCCCTCTGTTCACCTACATTCTTCAATTCCCTACCATTTACCATGTACGTCCTATTTTGATTTGTCCTGCCAAGATGTAGCACCTCACACTTATCAGCATTAAACTCCATCTGCCATCTTTCAGCCCACTCTTCCAACTGGCATACATCTCTCTGTAGACTTTGAAACTCTACTTCCTTACCCGCAACCCCACCTATCTTAGTATCATCTGCATACTTACTAAACCAATTTACCACAACATCGTCCAGATCATTGATGTACATGACAAACAACAGTGGACCCAACACAGATCCCTGTGGCACCCCACTCGTCACTGGCCTCCAACCAGATAAACAACCATCCACCATTGCTCTCTGGCATCTCCCATTCAGCCACTGTTGAATCCATCTTGCTACTCCACCATTAATACCCAACCATTGAACCTTCTTAACCAACCTTCCATGAGGAACCTTGTCAAAGACCTTACTCAAGTCCATATACACAACATCCACTGCTTTACCCTCATCAATTTCCCGAGTAACATCTTCAAAAAATTCAAGAAGATTAGTTAAACATGACCTTCCAGGCACAAATCCATGTTGACTGTTCCTAATCAGACCCTGTTTATCCAGATGCTTATATATATTATCTCTAAGTATTCTTTCCATTAATTTGCCCACCACTGACGCCAAACTAACAGGTCTATAATTGCTAGGTTTACTGTTAGACCCCTTTTTAAACAATGGAACAACATGCGCAGTACGCCAATCCTCCGGCACTATTCCCGTTTCTAATGACATTTGAAATATTTCTGCCATAGCCCCTGCTATTTCTACACTAACTTCCCTCAATGTCCTAGGGAATATCCTGTCCGGACCTGGAGACTTATCCACTTTTATATTTCTCAAAAGTGTCAGTACTTCCTCCTCTTTGATCCTCATAGTTTCCACCATACTGTCCAGTTCAGCTTTGACCCAGTCTCTAATGGCAATAGGTACACGCTGAGCAGGACGAACCACAGGGCACACCTTCGGGTCAAAAGACAAAGAGTAAGTTATTGGTAGTTTTCCAAGTTCTACAGTGAAAGATTGTGGTAATCCACAAGAATATGCTGTGTAAAATCGGGAACTGTAGTTAGTTGATGCACAGCCTTGCTGAAGGTAACCAGTCACATATCTTTGCAGGCATCATAGCCTAAAAGTAGAATAACATTGCGGTCGACGACATAGAATCACAACCTGTATAGTTAATCCCCTAGGTGGCACTGCAGCTTCACAATACCGACTGTATTGACCTAGCTTCCCCCATTTGGAGGTTGGAGGGTACCTAATGGTATCCCTCTTTTTAAGAAAGGCGGGAGAGAGAATACTGGGAATTATAGAGCAGTTAGCCTGACATCGGTGGTGGGGAAGTTGCTGGAGTCAATTATAAAAGATGAGATAGCTGATATTTGGCTAGCAGTAAATGCATTGGTCCGAGTCAGCATGGATTTACGAAGGGGAAATCTTGCTTGACTAATCTTCTGGAATTTTTTGAAGATGGAACTAGGAAAATGGACAAGGGAGAGCCAGTGGGTGTCGTGTACCTGGACTTTCAGAAAGCATTTGATAAGGTCCCACATAGGAGGTTAGTGGGCAAAATTAGGGCACATGGTATTGGGGGTAGAGTGCTGACATGGATAGAGAAGTGGTTGGCAGACAGGAAACAAAGAGTAGGGATTAACTGGTCCCTTTCAGAATGGCAGGCAATGGCGAGTGGAGTGCCGCAAGGCTCGGTGCTGGGACCACAGCTATTTACAATATACATCAATGATTTGGATGAAGGGATTCAAAGTAACATTAGCAAATTTGCAGATGACACAAAGCTGGGTGGCAGTGTGAACTGTTAGGAGGATGCTATGAGAATGAAGGGTGACTTGGACTGGTTGGGGGAGTAGGCAGATGCATGGCAGATGAAGTTTAATGCGGATAACTGTGAGGTTTTTCACTTTGGTAGCAAAAAACAGGAAGGCAGATTACTATCTAAATGGCGTCAAGTTGGGAAAAGGGGAAGTACAACGGGATCTGGGGGTCCTTGTACATCAGTCTGTGATATATAAATGTCTGCTCACAATCACGACGCTTGAATGGAAAAGATAGAGATAACATATATAAGCATCTGGATAAACAGGGTCTGATTAGGAACAGTCAACATGGATTTGTGCCTGGAAGGTCATGTTTGACATCTTCTTGAATTTTTTGAAGAGGTTACTAGGGAAATTGACGAGGGTAAAGCAGTCGATGTTGTCTATATGGACTTTAGTAAGGCCTTTGACAAGGTTCCTCATGGAAGGTTGGTTAAGAAGGTTCAACTGTTGGGTATAAATGCAGGAGTAGCAAGATGGATTCAACAGTGGCTGAATGGGAGACGCTAGAGTGTAATGGTGGATGGCTGTTTGTCGGGTTGGAGGCAGGTGACTAGTGGGGTGCCTCAGGGATCTGTGTTGGGTCCTTTGTTGTTTGTCATGTACATCAATGATCTGGATGAAGGTGTGGTAAATTGGATTAGTAAGTATGCAGATGATACCAATATAGGGGGTGTTGTGGATAATGAAGAGGATTTCCAAAGTCTACAGAGTGATTTAGGCCATTTGGAAGAATGGGCTGAAAGATGGCAGATGGAGTTTAATGCTGGTAAATGTGAGGTGCTACACCTTGGCAGGACAAATCAAAATAGGACGTACATGGTAAATGGTACGGAATTGAAGAATGCAGTTGAACAGAGGGATCTGAGAATAACCGTGCATAGTTTTTTGAAGGTGGAATCTCATATAGACAGGGTGGTAAAGAAAGCTTTTGGTATGCTAGCCTTTATAAATCAGAGCATTGAGTATAGAAGCTGGGATGTAATGTTAAAATTGTACAAGGCATTGGTGAGACCAAATCTGGAGTATGGTGTACAATTTTGGTCGCCCAATTATAGGAAGAATGTCAACAAAATAGAGAGAGTACAGAGGAGATTTACTAGAATGTTGCCTGGGTTTCAACAACTAAGTTACAGAGAAAGGTTGAATAAGTTAGGTCTTTATTCTCTGGAGCGCAGAAGGTTAAGGGGGGACTTGATAGAGGTCTTTAAAATGATGAGAGGGATAGACAGAGTTGATGTGGACAAGCTTTTCCCTTTGGGAATAGGGAAGTTTCAAACAAGAGGACATGACTTCAGAATTAAGGGACAAAAGTTTAGGGGTAACATGAGGGGGAACTTCTTTACTCAGAGAGTGGTAGCGGTGTGGAATGAGCTTACTGTGGAAGTGGTGGAGGCAGGTTCGTTGGTATCATTTAAAAATAAATTGGATAGGCATATGGATGAGAAGGGAATGGAGGGTTATGGTATTAGTGCAGGCAGGTGGGGCTAAGGGAAAATAATTGTTCGGCATGGACTTGTAGGGCCGAGATGGCCTGTTTCCGTGCTGTAATTGGTATATGGTTATATGGTTATATGGTCGAGGGACAAAGTCAGACAAAGAAGTTCTTCATTTTCCAAGTTTCAATTCTGCAGAATTGGGTGTCTCTCTCTATCGCCCCCTAGAGACACGACGAGGATGGAGATGCTCTTGACTTTTATTCATTTCAGTTTACAATTGTCACACCCTTTTCCTCCCCTTCGGGCTCCTTCCAATCAGAGCACCAAAGTTTACATTCCCACGAGAACGTCTCGGAACGCCTCTCGACGTCAAAGTTACCTCCCACATCATGCATCGCATGTGCATTTAAATGAGGCATCTTGTCAAAGTGGGTACACAGAATTGCTGGGGAAACTCAGCGGGTGCATCAGCATCTATGGAGCGAAGGAAATAGGCGACGTTTCGGGCCGAAACCCTTCTTCAGACTGTCATAGTGGCTGTTGTCTTCATATTCATGTTTCTCAGTACGCATGCGCGATACCGAGCGTCTTTTCCCCTTTGCCGTAGTTCCCTTAAAGGCTTCTGCTGAAGTTTTTATCTGTTAATTTCTCTACCTTGAAAGTCTCTGCCTGTTCTTTTATTGTCACTATCTATCCTAGCGCAGTCTGGTTTTCGTGCTGACAGCTCTATTTCTTCGTCAGCTATATTTTTGTTAGTCCTAGTCTAAATCAACTATCCGTATTAACCCTTTCCTCACAATCCACCCATTTTCTTTTGCTACGCAATTTTTGATTTATACTATTTCTTCCTTCTCTAGTGCTAGCAGCAGACTCTTCGACTCCCTATTCTCCTTTCGCTGGTCATACTGTGTTCTGAAGGCCAATTCGATAGATGGGGAGGTGAGCCTGCTAGGGCTCTTGACACTGACCCATCCGGAGCAGTGTTGTTGGGGATGAAGGTGCAACATTGTTCCCCAAACATTACACACACCCCTCCCTTCTCAGCCATTAGCATGTCCAAGGCCATGCGATTTTGCCAGGCCATTAGGCTGGTAGCTATCAGTTGTTCCGCTAATCCTTCAACTGCATCTCGAGTGTAATTTATAAAACATTGTTGATTGTAGTATAGGTAGTTGATCCAGTCCACATTTACTTACAGTGATTACCATCATTAGCACAAGTGCCAAGCACTGCATTTTATCTCTTATTTCAATCGCTCTTTCTCAAAGATCAGAGTCAGTGGTTTCTTTCCTTTTCTTACTGTCCACTCCTCTTCAGCCGGAGGTTCCACCGGTCCCTTTATTCGCACTGCGTGTGTCCACCCTTTTTCTTTTGTCCGCACTGCTGTTTCCGTGGTCAACGGGGTTGCAACTTTTTTTCCTTCCACGATTTTACAAGATCCCAGTCCCCCGTTTTCACAGAATGGATTGGAAAGTCGAGATACTGCCAGTAAATAGTTCCTTACGAAAACATCACTACCCTCTATGGTGGTTATTCCTTCTATCTTTCCCAAATAATAAAGACCTAACTTGTTCAACCTTTCTCTGTATCTTAGTTGCTGAAACCCAGTCAACGTTCTAATTGTTCTCCTCTGTACTCTCCATATTTTGTTGACCTTTTTCCTATAATTATGCCTACCAAAATTATACACCATACTCCACAATTGACCTCACCAATACCTTGTACAATTTAACATTACAACTGAACTTCTATACGCAATGCTCTGATTTATAAAGGCAACACAGCAAAATATTTCTTTACCATCCTATCTACATGAGATTCCACCTTCAGGGAACTATGCACAGTTATTCCTAGATCCCTCTGTTCAACTTCATTCCTCAATTCACAATAATTTACCATGTACGTCCAATTTTGATTTGTCTTGCCAAGATGTATCACCTCACACTTATCAACATTAAACCCATCTGTCATGTTTCAAGTCACGCTTCCAAATGACCTAAATCTCTCTGTACACTTTTAAAATCTACTTCATTACAAAACACCACCTATCTTAGTGTCATCTAGATAATTATTAATCTATTTCACCACACCAACAACCAGATTATTGATTCACATGACAAACAACAGTGGACCCAACACACATCCCCAAGGTACCCCTCTAGTCACTGACCTCCAACCTGACAAACATCCATCCACCATTGCTCTCTGACATCTCCCATACAACCACTTTTTAATCCATCTTGCTATTCCTTACTAACCCCTTCTAAACCAACCTTTTTTCCTTATTGCACCGTCAAAGGCCTTACTGAAGTTCATCTAGACAACATCCACCACATTACCCTCATCAATTTCCCTAATAACCTTTTCAAAAAAAATCAAGATTAGCCAAACATCACAATCACAAATCCATGCTAATTCTTCCTAATCCTACCCTATTTATCCAAATTCCTATATATTGTCTTTAGTATCCTTTCCATTATTTTTCCCACCACTGATGTCAAACAACGTTCTTGTTAAAACTACTCTTTTTGCACATCGTTCTCCTCCTGTTCACTCAGGGCTATTATCTATTCGCACCTGCGGGACAGCCCTCATGTAATTATTGAAATGGTACTAGGTATATCAACCTTCTAAACGAACATCGGTCGGTGGTTTAGAAAACTCATACATACACCTTGTCTTCAGGTTTAAAGGGTCCTTCCTCCTGGTCCACCTCCGACAGCTTTTACTTTACCTGTTCATAAATAGACTTGTATATCATAATTAACTGTTTCATATACTTTTTAAATTCTATCTTTAACTGTTCCAAACTCGGTCCCTTGTAGGGACCTCTCCATTGTGCCACCTGCTGGTTAGTTTGCATGCAACATCTCTTCAGTGCCAATGGCAGGGCATCGATTCAATTCAACTTTGTAATTACACAAATCTTATTTATATTAACCTTCAATGTTCCATTTATTCTTTTCACCATGCTTGTGACTGCAGGTGTTACACACCCAAATGTGTATTTTACTCTAAGGGCCTTTATCGCCAACTTGGCTACTCCCTAAATGAAAACAATCCGTTGTCAAAGTTGATTTCTGTAGGTCTACCAAACCTCTTAATTACCTTATTCATCATAAACGACACTACAGTGCTCATATCTAAATCGATTCAGACTTACCTTAGACATAACAACAGCTTATCATCTTCCAGATGCTGTTCTGGCTGCTTCGTCTGCACTTTAATTTACCTTCTTTGACATGTACTTCTAACTATATCCTGCCTTTCCCAACGTCATCATCCTCTGTCCTACATTCTGAAGTATTTCTTTTATCGCTCTCTCTCTCTCTCTCCTCTCCTCTCATCTTCTCTCTCTCTCTCTCTCTTCTCCTCTCTCTCTCTCTCTCTCTCTCTCTCTCTCTCGCTCTCTCTCTCTCTCTCTCTCTCTCTCTCTCTCTCTCTCTCTCTCTCTCTCTCTCTCTCTCTCTCTCTCTCTCTCTCTCTCTCTCTCTCTCTCTCTCTCTCTCTCTCTCTCTCTCTCTCTCTCTCTCTTTCACTTGTGGAACAAACCAACAATTCATCCACATCATCAAATACTTTCTAAGGGTATACCTTCCAACTCTTCCTTTATCATCTAATTAAAACATGACTGTTCGAACTACTTCCCTCCGGCAGACGTTACAAGGCCTTCTACGCCCGGACCTCCAGACTCAGAAACAGCTTTATTCCCAGACCTATAGCGGCTCTCAATCGGCCCTGCTGAGTGCCCCTCACCCCCCCCCCCTCCCTGGACTGTCTCCCTCGGATGGTCACGCACACCGCTTATTTATTTATTTAATTTTATTTTACATCGGTTGGAAGCTGCATACTAAATCTCGTTGCACTGATGTGCAATGACAATAAAATATATTATTATTATTATTATTATTATTACCTTTGTTGCACGCATTTCTAATTTCCTGTTTGATGCCATCCCCAACTCCACTGCTACTGTTAGGTGGCCTGTACACAACTCCCACTAGCGATTTCTGCCCCTTAGTGTTTCGCAGCTCAACCCATATCGATTCCACATCCTCCAAGCTAAAGTCCTTCCTTTCTATTGCGTTAATCTCCTCTCTAACCAGCAACACCACCCCACCTCCTTTTACTTTCTGTCTATCCCTCCTGAATATTGAATATCCCTGGATGTTCAGCTCCCAGCCTTGGTCACCCTGGAGCCATGTCTCCGTGATCCCAACTATATCATAGTCATTAATAGCTGTCTGCACATTCAACTCATCCACCTTATTATGAATGCTCCTTGCATTGAGACACAAAGCCTTCAGGCTTGTATTTACAATATTCTTACCCCTTATACAATGTTGTTGAAAAGTGGCCCTTTTTGATTTTTGCCCTGGATTTGGCTGCCTGCCACTTTTACTTTTCACCTTGCTACCTATTGCTTCTACCCTCATTTTACACCCCTCTGTCTCTCTGCTCACACATTTAAGAAACCCTTTCCCTTTAACTCCATTCTCGACTATCGCATTTGACACCCCACCCCCCTTATTCAGTTTAAAACCACCCGTGTAGCAGTGGCAACCCTACCAGCCAGAATACTGGTCCCCCACCTGTTAAGATGCAATCCGTCCCTTTTGTACAGATACCCCTTACTCCAAACCAGATACCAGTGATCTAAGAATCTAAATCCCTGCCCCGTGCACCAGTTCCCCAGCCACACATTCAGGTCCCATATCTCCCTGTTCCTGCTCTCGCCAGAACGAGGAACTAGAAGCAAACCGGAGATAACAACCCTGGAGGTCCAGCTATTCAGCATTTTTCCGAGCTCTCTAAAGTCACGCTGCAGAATATTCATCCCCTTCTTTCGGACATCGTTTGTGCCGACATGCACTACCACTTCCGGCTGTTTACCTTCGCCCTTGAGGATTTTCTGCACTCTGTCTGTGACATCCTGGATCCTGGCACCAGGAAGGCAGCACACCATCCTTGAATCCCGTCTGTTGCCGGAGAAACCCCTGTCCGTACCTCTCACAATGGAGTCTCCCACTACAATGGCGTTGCCTGACGTTGGCCTCTTTGGTTTTGGCTTAACAGCCCTATTTGCTTCGCAAGCCAGTCCGCCGCTCAGTGTAATAACGTCTTTTGTCCCGACAGCTTCTAAGTGGGTGAACCTGTTCACAAGAGGTATTACACGCGGGGACGTTTGCATTCCATGCTTCCCTCCCTTTCTCACCGTCACCCGCCTTCTCTCTTCCAGTACCTTAGGTGTAACATTCTTACAGTAGGACTTGTCGAGGAACAACTCAGTTTCTCGGACGAACCTGAGGTCATCCACTTGCTTCTCCAGTTTCCCAACACGGTCCTTCAGGAGTTGTACCAGGATGCACTTCTCACATTTGTAGCAGCTAGAGGCACCAGCAGTGTCCTTGAGCTCCCACATACTGCAAGCATCACACGGAATCAGCTTTACTTCTTTCGTCTCTCCCTCTTCAGCGTTTTGCGTAGCCTCCTCTCCTCAGCCTCCTCGACGAAGACTCTCGAGCCAAAGACTCACACATTTCTCACAGAGCACTTCCCTCATAAGTCCGCTCACTCACTGCCGCTCCCCAAGAGCCGTCTTGCTTATATTGACTGATAAATTGCCTAATTTACCAATTTACAAACCAAATTCCTCAGTTTTCAACTGTTTCCCCCTCTGACTCACTTCTAACTCTTCTCCCACTCAGGCTAGAGCCAATCAATGTTTTCCCCTGCTTCTCTTTGTTGCTGTTGCTTCCATATCCACGTGAGATCTGAGTAAAGACTGCCTGTGCTTTGCCTCTCCTTTTCAACTGTTTTCCCCCTCTGACTCACTTCTAACTCTTCTCCCACTCGGGCTAGAGCCAATCAGTGTTTTCTCCTACTTCTCTTTGTTGCTGTTACTTCCAAATCCACGGGAGCTCATGGATAACAACTGCTTGAGACACGGCCTTGGAGCCTGGGCACTCGGCCAAACCCCCTCACACCTGAAACAACAAACTCTTCTGCACAGCGCTCAAGGTCATTGTCAGAATTCGAAGGACCACAACTCTCTGAAAATTCACTGACCCCGCTACACAGGCTGCCCTCGTCAATCTCCCCCTCCTCCGGCATGACATCACCCCCATGATCAATGCCGGGGGAGGGTCCTGATACTGCAACAAGCAGCCCACTGAACGGCTGGGGTCCTTCACTCTCCCATCACCCTCCAAGTCTGGGCCTGGGGAAGAAAAAACAAGAGGCACCTCCAGGGCCCGTGGTGCATTAGCAGCCTCAGAATCCGAAAGAATATCGCCACCCGAAACAGCCCCGACCACCAAAGCACCCAGAGTACCCTCTCCACTTGCAACACCCAGAGGATCACCACTTGTTTTTGGACTCTCCCCTGCTAACTCAGCCGGTAAGGCACCACACCCCCCAGCGCCTTCACTGGCTCTGATATTGAGCACAGACTGGAACAATAATGCACCCGAACCTCCCCCTTCGGGCTGACTCTGCTCATCCCCGTCTCAGGGGGCACACTACCAGGGGAGCTTACCCCATCATCTGGTGTGCCAGCACCATCAGAAGGCCTCTGAAATGAGGGGACCTCCTCCAATCTGGTCCCCTCACAGTTTAGATGGAGAGCACTGCCAGAGGTGAGCGGGAAGGCAGCAGGCGCTGAGATGGCAGTCGGTCCGGAGTCCGGTGATGGCGGCCATTCGTAGCCCCGCAAGCTACTTCACTCCCTGGACACAATGTGATGGCTCCGCGCCCGGAGGGCCGCGGCAGTGGTGAGTGAGTGGGTTACTGACATGAACCCAACCCCCTCCTTCTCAACGCTCCTGCCCTCCCTACAACTTTACCCGTGGCCAGGCACGCTGTGAAAGGAAATATCCCCCCAATTGGTCCCTTGAACTAGTATAGTAATTCAAAAGATGACAACTGATTCATGTTGTCCCAGTGTGCCGTTTTACCCACCATCTTTCCACCTACCGTCACCCTCCATCCCCCACCCATTCAGTAATTCAAAAAGAAGGAGATTTGGAAGCCTTGGGCAATTTGAATTGTTACTTTATTTATTTTTATTTTTATTTTTACGGAGAGGAGAACAATTTTTTAATTTTTAAAATGTTTTATTTTATTTAACCTTTATTTAACCAGGAGAAGTCTCATTGAGATTAAAAATCTCTTTTACAAGAGAGTCCTGGCCAAGACAGGCAGCAGCACAGTTCCACAGTTACAGACAATAATTTAAAAACAACAGAGAACATATAAATAGAGTCACAGTCAGAACATCATCAAACAAAGCATGTACAGACAGAAGAGCCCGCTTCAACATCATTAAGAAGGGATTTAAATCTGTTTATAGAAACCAGCTCCTTAAGTTTCAGTTCATTCTGCAGCTGGTTCCATGCGAAGGGTGCAGCATAACTAAATGCCCGTTTCCCCAGTTCAGTACGGACTTTAGGTACAGTTAGTAAGAACAAGTCCTCAGAGCGGAGCTGATAAGTTCCTGTGCTTTTTCGAATTACATACTTCTGCAGGTATGAAGGAAGAACACCGAGGATAGTCTTATAAATAAGGATATGCCAATGATGGAGTCTGCGGGTGGACAGGGCAAACCATCCAACTTGAGCATACAAAGAGCAGTGGTGCGTGAGGGTTTTAAAATTAGTAACAAATCTCAGTGCTCCGTGGTAGACCGTGTCCAAAGACTGTAGGCATTTTGAAGATGCATTCATATATAAAACATCGCCATAGTCCAACACAGACATAAACGTTGCAGCAACAAGTCTTTTTATGGCTTCAAAAGAAAAACAAGATTTGTTTCTAAAGTAAAAACCTAATTTTATCTTTAGTTTTTTCACAAGTTGCTGGATATGAGGTTTAAAAGAGAGAGAATCGTCAATTATAATTCCCAGATATTTATATTGAGACACAGATTCAATCACAGAGCTCTGCAATGTGGTGATAGGAGGGAGGTCCGAGGGCTTTGACTTAGCTTTAGTGAACAGCATGAGCTTTGTCTTGTCAGCATTTAAAACAAGTTTTAAATCACACAGGTTACGTTGCACAGTGTTAAAAGCAGTTTGAAGCTGACAGAGAGCCTGATTTGGGGTAGACGCTGTAGAGGTTTTGCGTTTCCCTTTACTCCACAAAAGGATTCCCCTAGGTTCTAGACCTCGGAATTATGGTGGGATATGATAAAAAAAAAAGTTGAATTGACCAGAGTGTGCCGATGAGAGAAAACAGAAACCAAGATGGACTCAAAGCAAGTCTAAAATTTACAGGCTTTATTAAACAATGAGAAATCGTATCTCACCAACACTACACAATCGTGGCTAAACTTATGCTATGAACTAAGACCATGGAAAACTATCGGGCACGTCGTAAAACTTACTTTAACAATTTTACTCCCATTTCTCAACCTCTATCCTATTTCGGGAAGTTCACCAGGTCACCAGATACTCACAGCTAAGTCGATGCAGGCCCACGAACTGTCCAGCAGAGCAGGAAGAGCAGGAAGAGAGAGCGAGTTCTGGCTTGACTTCGGCTTTTATACCTGAGCTTCCTTTGAAACCCCCAGGTGGTCCTCTGGATAGAAGGGGTTCTTTTGATGTCTCCCAGTTTCGATCTGGCATGAACAATAGGCTTCCGATGATAAGGGGTTTGCTGATGTCATGATCCCTCAGCCTGATCGTTATCATCCCCGATGGTGATTGTGCTTGTGCTGGCCTGTTTACCAGCTTCTGCTGAGGCTTGGTTCCTCTCTTTGTGTATCCAAGAGAATCTCGTTATCTCCGTCTCAGCCTTTCCTGTTCACACCGTTGTGTGATGTCCAAGTCCACAGGCCAGACGGGTTTGATTCTTTCTGTGGATTGGGGGGGGGGGGGGGGGGTTTCCGTTGCAGCCAGCAAATTTGTCTTTTTAAAAAATCCATGTCCTAATCCAAGTTCTTCCTTAATTTTGGAGGATTTGCCCCAATAACTTACATGCCCCTACGATACGTCCAGGCTTGCACGGACCGTGTCGATTGACAAAGTTACTGGGCAATCCTCCAGCCTCAAGAGCTGTAAACACTCCTGGTGAGAAGGTGAAATTATGTACCCCGAAAGCCCCCTTAATCGCTAAACTAGGCCCTCGAAGCACATTAACTGACACTTTACACCTTTTACTTGACATCAATCCCACAAAACATACAGTACCCTCACGACCATTCCCTGAAAATGCAGGGATTACAATTTATGTACAAAAACTATTGCACTAGAGTACAGACATTTTTACAGTGATGGGGTGTCGTTACGGTGACGTCGGGCGGCTCGATTTACCAGCCGTTGTAATTTGGTCATCCTCCTCCGCCTTTTAAATTTGCAATTAATGCATAGCAAATACACCACAATTATCATCTGGCAGATGATCAGAACATGGGACACGATGCGGACCCATGCTGGTACAATGATCCAGGACTCCAGGTCCCACCAACTTGGAAACTTGATCTCTTCGATATCCATGGCGATATCCAGAGTCTTTTGTTCCAGGGAGAAGAAGTGTTTGTGCGACAACTCGACCACCACCAGCAACTCTTTTAATTTTTCCTTCACTGGGGGAATATCATACCCAAAATGGGCAACATAGTTAAATACGTCAGTTACATTTTCTCGTACCGAGAGGTGAACCGAAGAAGGTTCCGGGATGGGTAATATTCGCTGCTGTGCCACATGGACTTCTGCCCTGGGTTTAAAGCAGAAGCTGCTGTGCGGTATCGGGCACCACAGCTGTGATCCGTGCTGATACCGCTGGGCACTTGTGGTGACACAGTACGTCCCACTGCCTATATACGCCACCTGTGGAGGGACATGGTCTGCCGCCATCGCCTCCATGGTGCAGTTTATAGGCTGTGCCCCAACAGTCCTGAACCCACACTGAGGCCTAGCCTCAGCGCCCATGTGCTGGGGACACAGGATTACCTGTGCTCCCCCGGCTCCGACAACCCAAAAGGTCAATGCCTGTCACAGCTTGCTCCCTCAGTATGACATAGGGCGGGACCTTCCCGTAGCGAATATGCACCCCCCCACGAACAACTCCCACGTTCTCCACTCGGTACAGAGGAGCTGGTCGTGCCGAGGTTCCCATCACCGGGATTCTTACGACCACTCCCATTATGGTGTGATTGGACTTTCCGCAATCCACCGGTACCGGGTAGGTCTCGGAGGCCACACGAAGCTGACAAGGACTCAAAGTACTGTTATAAGGGTGTAGCGCTGCTAGGTGATGGTTGCTTATCCAGGAGGGGACCCGACCTTGCCTCAGGTCTTCCAGGTTGCTCCTCCCCTCCCCCAACAACCATGCACCATACAGCCCACACACCTCATTCTGTGCAGCCTGATCGGACGCATTCCGGTCCTCTTTAATCAAAGCGTTTATCGTTTTTGCATGTGTCTCCAATTGTGCTATGATTTATTTTAGATGTAGAGTCATTGCCACCTCTTCGTGCAGTCCCGCTCCTACCACCGCAATTTCCTCCCCCAGAACCTTTCGTAACTGGCCCTTCAACTGATTGATCTGCAAGGCCAGTTCTACGTTATCCATGCTATTAATAATAGACGTCCCCGTGTTAAATGCTGTGAACCCGTCGTTAACCACCCCTCGTCTTTGCCTACCGGACCCCAAAGTGAAATCCCCTCCCCCGCGGTACATCTATTCTATGTCTATGTCCCCAAAATCCAGGTTGTGGAATTTCGGGAACATGTCTTTTAATTCCGTCTCGCGGGGGCACCATGCGGATAACCGCTATTCAGTCAAATCCGATGGACTCCTCCGTGACCCCGTGACGCGCCACGCTCATCCGGAGGCACATCGTTGCCATCATCCATACGGCGGGGCTACTTATCTGGAAAACAAAGCAAAACACCTCCTTGCCTCCACAGACCTATCCGCCTAAAATGGCATTTGGGGTTTTGATTTTGTCTGTTGTCTACTTTTCCACAGCACATCCCTTCGATCCCGTACTGTCTGTCCCTGTACTCCCCTGTAGCTATACAAAACCTTATATCTAATTACGCTAACTACATCTACTTACACACAAACCAATGCTATATACAACGCCACCCGTCTCCGGGTGGCCAACTCATAACTGGTCCCCGTCACGCTGGGGCCACCCCTCTGGTGGGCCCACCCGTGCAGGCCAGAACTCCTCCTGTCGAGGGGCCTGACTGCCCCTCACCTCCCTGTGCACTACGGGGTTTCGAGCCGCACTCCGTAGTGCCCTGTTTCGACCACTCTCCTTCCCGGCCCTCTTGTGGCCGGCCCTACCCCTAGGTTTAATTAGGGATGGGGACCACCTTACTGGGGGTTTAGTGACTCCGTCACTCCTACGTCTGAACGGGGGTTCCCACACCAGAGGTAATACCTCCATATCCTCTGTTTCTGCTAGTTCTGCCTCTCTTAGGCAATCTACGGTACCTGCCTGCGGAGGGCTGGAGTCAGCCTCCTTCTCCGCTGCTTCCAGTCCTCGCCCTGGAACACAGCCGGCTACTTCAGGCTGACTACCTGTGGACTCGCCTGGCTTCCCTATGGTTTCCACATCAACCCGGGTCTGTTCTTGATCTTTACCCCCATACGGTCCCTCTATCGTCTCCTGCCTGCAAATAGCTGCTGAGGCAGCCTTTAAAATGGGGTCTTGTGCCTGGACCATGGTCAGGTCCGGGGCCAAAACCACTCCCGCACTCTCCTTTTCTCGAGGCTGCTCCCTGGCTGCAGCTACCTGTCCTTCCTCATGGGGATCCCATGCTTTCCCACTCCTGGCTCTTTCCCTGGCCAAGCATTCCGCCCTCTGATTTCCCTCGCCTTGTGGACTATAGGGCGCCCTACTAGATAGAGGGGATGTACGGGGGTTGTCCGTGTGGACAATGCTACTGGAAGCACCAAGGTCCAGCAGATAACTCCCGACCACATCCTGGACCTCCATCTTGACCCAGGGTCTCCCACATGGGCCACACTCTAACGGGCATAGGAATGTGGGCTGTTTCACTGGCAGTCATAAAGGTGCCGGCGGTGCGGATACGGGCGCGCCCTGGCCTGTTGCCATGGCTACCTGTCCGGATCCTCCCGCCTTTGACTGCAAATAGGTAATTAGATCTCTTACATCTATTGTTACCTCCGGGGCTGGGTTGGCCGTTACCGGGGTCCTATCCCCCACTGCTCTACTTGGGTTTCTGCACTCCCTCTTGTAGTGCCCGGGCTTCCCACACCCATAGCACACCGGCCTCATCTCGGAAGAGGTCTGGCTGCCTTCCTGTTTCCACTGCCTCCTTTTGGGGGGTGCAGGTACTATTTCGTGCACCTTGCCCTTAAAGGGCTTTTCCTCACTTCTCTCTCCATTGCGGTATGCAAGGGTGAGCTTCCTGATCACCTCCGCCTCGTTAAGGTTTGGGTCAGCTGGGTCGAACCAGTGCTCGGCCTTTGCCCTAACTCGCGGGAGGCAATTCGCCACCAGAGTCTTCAGCCAGTGAGCTGTTCTCCCATCTAAATTCTGCCTATCTAAAGGCATCCCACACGCTCCCTCATACACTGCCCACAGCCTGTCTGCGAACATGTCCGGGGACTCAGCTACCTGCTGCTTCGTCTCCCCCACCCTGGTGAAAGGACTACCCTGATTCAACCCCATGGCCTCCAGAACCGCTGTCTGTGCCGCTACCCATGTTTCAGGTCTTCCCCCTTCCCTGGAGGTCACTGCCTTGCATAGGTATGAATCTAGGGTCATCAGTAGCAGCTTTACCCGTTCTACCTCATCGCAATCGTTTATGTCGGCTGCCTACTGCACCTCCATAAAATGCAATGACGGGTCTCCCGCCCTGGTTAACTTGGGAACCTGAGCCACCATCCCCCTCAGCACATGTGCCCCATGGGGAATGATGATATCACTCTCTATGGGCCCCCTATCTGCCTGCCCTACCGGGGGACCATATTTCCTTTGCCGTACCGGGCACATCTGCCCTACTCGGGGCGGTTGCCCCTTTACCCCCGGCTCTCCCACCATGATCGGTAACCCCACCACCTCGTGGTGTGCTACACATGGCGCGGAAGCCGCTAACTGAGGGTGCTCTCCCGCCCCTCCTTGGGCCTGTCCCTCCCCGGACAACCCGAACCCCACCTGCTACCCGGACCTATCCCCGGCGCCTCAGGAGGCGGTCTATTCCCCTTTACCCCTGGAAAATCATCTGCTGAGGGAAGCCCTCTGCCCCCGGGGGACCCCCCTGGTCCTACCAGGTGAACCCGCCCCCTAGTCTTGGACAGAGTCTCCTCCAGCTGCGCTATCCTCGCCTGGCAAGGCCCGTGATCACTATCGCCTAGCTCGCAACGGGTCACCCTGTATGCTGCTTGTATATCCTGGAACTTTCCCTCCAGCTCCCTGCACTTCTGTGTACTCTGAGCCAGGAGTTCCTGGGCGTTCCGTTCCCTCTCCTTTGCCTCTACCACCTGGCATTGGAGGAATTCCTGGGCATTTCTGTGGGACTCCCTCGCCTGCAAGATACACTGCCTGGCTTTACTGCATTCCTCAGATAGCCCTTCTCCTTCTCTAGCGCTTTCTTCAGCGCTGGCCCTAGCTTCTCGCAGTTGCTCTTCCAGTCTATCTACCTGTCTCTGCATTTTTGCTACCTGCTGTGATAGGCATGCTAGCCAAACTGCCTTTTCCTGCCCTTTATTATACGCTTTGCTTTCCGTCCATTGAGCTGCAGCTTCTGCAGGCCGCTCTGCTCTCAACAGTGCTATCACCCATTGTTTGGTGAGATTGATCTTTTTAAACAGATAAGAGGAGATTCTCTCCTCCATCTTGCTACGTTCTCTCACCCCCTCTGGCAAATCACATATCCCAAACCACCGAGGTCCTGCCGCGGTCGCCATTCTGTAGGGGTTTTGCGTTTCCCTTTACTCCACAAAAGGATTCCCCTAGGTTCTAGACCATATAATAACCATATAACCATATAGACCTCGGATGTATGGTGGGATATGATAAAAAGGTTGAATTGACCAGAGTGTGCCGATGAGAGAAAACAGAAACCAAGATAACATATAACATATAACAATTACAGCACGGAAACAGGCCATCTCGACCCCTCTAGTCCATGCCGAACACATAATCTCCCCTAGTCCCATATACCTGCGCTCAGACCATAACCCTCCATTCCTTTCCCATCCATATAACTATCCAATTTATTTTTAAATGATAAAAACGAACCTGCCTCCACCACCTTCACTGGAAGCTCATTCCACACAGCTACCACTCTCTGAGTAAAGAAGTTCCCCCTCATGTTACCCCTAAACTTCAGTCCCTTAATTCTCAAGTCATGTCCCCTTGTTTGAATCTTCCCTACTCTCAGTGGGAAAAGCTTTTCCACGTCAACTCTGTCTATCCCTCTCATCATTTAAAAAACCTCTATCAAGTCCCCCCTTAACCTTCTGCGCTCCAAAGAATAAAGCCCTAACTTGTTCAACCTTTCTCTGTAACTTAGTTGCTGAAACCCAGGCAACATTCTAGTAAATCTCCTCTGTACTCTCTCTATTTTGTTGACATCCTTCCTATAATTAGGCGACCAAAATTGTACACCATACTCCAGAATTGGCCTCACCAATGCCTTGTACAATTTTAACATTACATCCCAACTTCTATACTCAATGCTCTGATTTATAAAGGCCAGCACACCAAAAGCTTTCTTTACCACCCTATCTACATGATATTCCACTTTCATGGAACTGTGCACAGTTATTCCCAGATCCCTCTGTTCACCTACATTCTTCAATTCCCTACCATTTACCATGTACGTCCTATTTTGATTTGTCCTGCCAAGATGTAGCACCTCACACTTATCAGCATTAAACTCCATCTGCCATCTTTCAGCCCACTCTTCCAACTGGCATACATCTCTCTGTAGACTTTGGAACTCTTCTTCATTACCCGCAACCCCACCTATCTTAGTATCATCTGCATACTTACTAATCCAATTTACCACACCATCGTCCAGATCATTTATGTACATGACAAACAACAGTGGACCCAACACAGATCCCTGTGGCACCCCACTCGTCACTGGCCTCCAACCTGACAAACAACCATCCACCATTACTCTCTGGCATCTCCCATTCAGCCACTGTTGAATCCATCTTGCTACTCCACCATTAATACCCAACCATTGAACCTTCTTAACCAACCTTCCATGAGGAACCTTGTCAAAGGCCTTACTGAAGTCCATATACACAACATCCACTGCTTTACCCTCATCAATTTCCCGAGTAACATCTTCAAAAAATTCAAGAAGATTAGTTAAACATGACCTTCTAGGCACAAATCCATGTTGACTGTTCCTAATCAGACCCTATTTATCCAGATGCTTATATATATTATCTCTAAGTATTCTTTCCATTAATTTGCCCACCACTGACGTCAAACTAATAGGTCTATAATTGCTAGGTTTACTCTTAGACCCCTTTTTAAACAATGGAACAACATGCGCAGTACGCCAATCCTCCGGCACTTTTCCCGTTTCTAATGACATTTGAAATATTTCTGCCATAGCCCCTGCTATTTCTACACTAACTTCCCTCAATGTCCTAGGGAATATCCTGTCCGGACCTGGAGACTTATCCACTTTTGTATTTCTCAAAAGTGTCAGTACTTCCTCTTCTTTGATCCTCATAGTTTCCATAGCTACTCTACTTGTTTCCCTTACCTCACATAATTCAATATCCTTCTCCTTGGTGAATACCGAAGAAAAGAAACTGTTCAATTTCTCCCCCATCTCTTTTGGCTCTGCAGATAGTTGGCCACTCTGACTCTCTAATGGACCAATTTTATCCCTCGTTATCCTTTTGCTATTAATATAGCGGTAGAAACCCTTCGGATTTACTTTTACCTTACTTGCCAAAGCAACCTCATATCTTCTTTTAGCTTTTCTAATTTATTTCTTAAGATTCTTTTTACATTCTTTATACTCCTCAAGCACCTCATTTACTCCATGCTGCCTATAACTATTGTAGTTATCCCTCTTTTTCCGAACCAAGTGTCCAATTTCCCTTGAAAACCATGGCTCTTTACAATTTTTACGATTTCCTTTCAACCGAACAGGGACATAAAGATTCTGTACTCTTAAAATTTCACCTTTAAATGTACTCCATTTCTCTTCCACATCTTTCCCATAAAACAAACTGTCCCAATTTACTCCTTTTAAATCCTTTCGCATCTCCTCAAAGTTAGCCTTTCTCCAATCAAAAATCTCAACCCTAGGTCCAGTTTTGTCCCTCTCCATAATTATATTGAAAATAATGGTATTGTGATCACTGGACCCGAACTGTTCCCCAACGCATACCTCTGCCACCTGACCCATCTCATTTCCTAACAGGAGGTCCAGTACCGCCCCTTCTCTAGTAGGTACTTCTATGTATTGTTGCAAAAAACTATCCTGCACACATTTTACAAACTCCAACCCATCCAGCCCATTTACAGAATGTGTTTCCCAGTCTATGTGTGGAAAATTGAAATCTCCCACAATCACTACCTTGTGCTTACTACTAATATCTGCAATCTCCTTACATATTTGCTCTTCCAATTCTCGCTCCCCATTTGGCGGTCTATAATACACCCCTATAAGTGTTGCTACCCCTTTCCCATTTCTCAGTTCCACCCAAATAGCCTCCCTAGAGCCCTCTAATCTACCCTGCCAAAGCACTGCTGTAATATCTTCCCTGATAAGCAATGCAACACCTCCACCTCTTGCCCCTCCAATTCTATCACACCTGAAGCAACGAAATCCTGGAATAATTAGTTTCCAATCACAGCCCTCCTGCAACCATGTTTCACTGATCGCCACAACATCATACTTCCAGGTGTCAATCCAGGCTCTAAGTTCATCCACTTTTCTTACAATGCTCCTAGCATTAAAATATACACATTTAAGAAACCCACCCTCTCTTATTCTCTGATTATTTTCTTTTTCTTCTCTCTCCCCTACATTTTGGGTCAGAGTGCTACCATTCTCTGCCCCCTGCTTCACACACTGACTGCTAGCTTTCCCAATTTGAGTCCCTCCCCCCAACCATACTAGTTTAAAGTCTCCCCAGTAGCCTTTGCAAATCTCCCCGCCAGGATATTGGTCCCCCTTGAGTTCAAGTGCAACCCGTCCTTTCTGTACAGGTCGCACCTTCCCCAAAAGAGGTCCCAATGATCCAGAAACTTGAATCCATACCCACTGCACCAGTCCCTCATCCACGCATTTATCCTCCACCTCGATCCATTCCTACTCTCACTGTCGCGTGGCACAGGCAGTAATCCTGAGATTGTTACCTTTCCAGTCCTTCTCCTTAACTCTCTACCTAACTCCCTAAATTCTTCTTTCAGGACCTCTTCTCTTTTTTTACCTATGTCGTTGGTACCTATATGCACCACAACCTCAGGCTCCTCTCCCTCCCATTTCAGGATTTCTTGGACACGTTCAGACACATCCCTGACCCTGGCACCAGGGAGGCAAACTACCATCCGGGACTCCTGTCTGCGTCCACAGAATCGCCTATCCGGTATTAGGTGGAACGGCCAGTTCTATTGTCTATTGTCTCAGACAGAAAGGTATGCGGAAGCCGAACAGATGTGAAGGTTGAGTGAAATCAATTGCCATGACGTCAAACGTGTCTATTTCTGATGTGTGCTGGGCGCTCGACGTCCTGGGAGCCCGGGATAAGGTGTCAGTACTTACCCTGCTTGCAAGTGAGAGAGATATCATACTTCTGGATCTGCAGCATCATTCATTGCAGCCGCGTCAGAGCAGCATGTGTATGCTTGTTTAAAATGGTAACCAAAGGTTGGTGGTCGGTCTCTACGGTAACATCCGTGCCAACAATGTAATAGTTGACATTAACATATGCAAAGACCACTGCCAGTAATTCCTTCAGGATCTGAACATACCTCGTCTCCGTGTCTATCATCGACATGGAGGCATAAGTAGCAGGCTGCTCATCCTGCAGACATGCTGCACCGAGGCTGTACTGGGATGCATCACAGGTCAAAGTAACAGGTTTGTTGACATGGTAATAAGACAGGGTAGGTGGGCATGACATCTGATGTTTTAGTGCCAAAAGCATGTTGCTGCTGTTCGTGCCATGTCCAGGCAGTGTCCTTGTGAGTAAGCTGCTGCAAGGGAGCTGAGATCTCGCTGAAGTTAGGAACGAATTTTCAGCCACAATCTTAGAAGGATCCACCTTGAGCCCATCAGCCGTGAAAATATGCTCCATATAGCTCACCTGCTTAACACCAACATTTTTGGGGATTCAGTTTTAAGTTCACTTCCCTGGCACGCTCAAGTACCTTCTTCAAGTTGGCATCATGTTGTTCCATGTCTTTACCACTAACAATGATAGCAGCCACAATGATAGCACAAGGGTATCCGTCAATGGCGTGCTGAAACACCTCACTGCCTGAACCGATACCAAACAGCATGCTCAAAAGTCTGTAGCGGCCGAAATCTGTGCTGATGTGGTACGCATAGATGATGCCTGATCCAGGGGAATCTGCCAGAAGGAGCTCTTGGCATCTAATACAGAGAATACCGTTGGCTTACCCATGTGGGCAGCTACCTCCTCCACAGTGCGCATGGGGTGATGGGGCCTTTTGAGTGCGGTGTTCCGGTCCCTAGGATTAATACATATATGAATCTCCTGTTTACTCTTCTTAGTAGAAGCCACCATCGACGACACCCAGTCCTGAAACAGATGTGATGACTCCCGATGCCACCATACTGTCCAGTTCAGCTTTGACCCAGTCTCTAATGGCAATAGGTACACGCTGAGCAGGACGAACCACAGGGCACACCTTCGGGTCAAAAGACAAAGAGTAAGTTATTGGTAGTTTTCCAAGTTCTACAGTGAAAGATTGTGGTAATCCACAAGAATATGCTGTGTAAAATCGGGAACTGTAGTTAGTTGATGCACAGCCTTGCTGAAGGTAACCAGTCACATATCTTTGCAGGCATCATAGCCTAAAAGTAGAATAACATTGCGGTCGACGACATAGAATCACAACCTGAATAGTTAATCCCCTAGGTGGCACTGCAGCTTCACAATACCGACTATATTGACCTAGCTTCCCCCATTTGGAGGTTGGAGGGTACCTAATGGTATCCCTCTTTTTAAGAAAGGCGGGAGAGAGAATACAGGGAATTATAGAGCAGTTAGCCTGACATCGGTGGTGGGGAAGTTGCTGGAGTCAATTATAAAAGATGAGATAGCTGATATTTGGCTAGCAGTAACTGCATTGGTCCGAGTCAGCATGGATTTACGAAGGGGAAATCATGCTTGACTAATCTTCTGGAATTTCTTGAAGATGGAACTAGGAAAATGGACAAGGGAGAGCCAGTGGGTGTCGTGTACCTGGACTTTCAGAAAGCATTTGATAAGGTCCCACATAGGAGTTTAGTGGGCAAAATTAGGGCACATGGTGTTGGGGGTAGAGTGCTGACATAGATAGAGAAGTGGTTGGCAGACAGGAAACAAAGAGTAGGGATTAACTGGTCCCTTTCAGAATGGCAAGCAATGGCGAGTGGAGTGCCGCAAGGCTCGGTGCTGGGACCACAGCTATTTACAATATACATCAATGATTTGGATGAAGGGATTCAAAGTAACATTAGCAAATTTGCAGATGACACAAAGCTGGGTGGCAGTGTGAACTGTGAGGAGGATGCTATGAGAATGAAGGGTGACTTGGACTGGTTGGGGGAGTAGGCAGATGCATGGCAGATGAAGTTTAATGCGGATAAATGTGAGGTTTTTCACTTTGGTAGCAAAAAACAGGAAGGCAGATTACTATCTAAATGGCGTCAAGTTGGGAAAAGGGGAAGTACAACGGGATCTGGGGGTCCTTGTACATCAGTCTGTGAGATATAAATGTCTGCTCACAATCACGACGCTTGAATGGAAAAGATACTTAGAGATAACATATATAAGCATCTGGAAAAACAGGGCCTGATTAGGAACAGTCAACATGGATTTGTGCCTGGAAGGTCATGTTTGACATCTTCTTGAATTTTTTGAAGAGGTTGCTAGGGAAATTGACGAGGGTAAAGCAGTCGATGTTGTCTATATGGACTTTAGTAAGGCCTTTGACAAGGTTCCTCATGGAAGGTTGGTTAAGAAGGTTCAACTGTTGGGTATAAATGCAGGAGTAGCATGATGGATTCAACAGTGGCTGAACGGGAGACGCTAGAGTGTAATGGTGGATGGCTGTTTGTCGGGTTGGAGGCAGGTGACTAGTGGGTTGCCTCAGGGATCTGTGTTGGGTCCTTTGTTGTTTGTCATGTACATCAATGATCTGGATGAAGGTGTGGTAAATTGGATTAGTAAGTATGCAGATGATACCAAGATAGGGGGTGTTGTGGATAATGAAGAGGATTTCCAAAGTCTACAGAGTGATTTAGGCCATTTGGAAGAATGGGCTGAAAGATGGCAGATGGAGTTTAATGCTAATAAATGTGAGGTGCTACACCTTGGCAGGACAAATCAAAATAGGACGTACATGGTAAATGGTACGGAATTGAAGAATGCAGTTGAACAGAGGGATCTGGGAATAACCGTGCATAGTTTTTTGAAGGTGGAATCTCATATAGACAGGGTGGTAAAGAAAGCTTTTGGTATGCTAGCCTTTATAAATCAGAGCATTGAGTATAGAAGCTGGGATGTAATGTTAAAATTGTACAAGGCATTGGTGAGACCAAATCTGGAGTATGGTGTACAATTTTGGTCGCCCAATTATAGGAAGAATGTCAACAAAATAGAGAGAGTACAGAGGAGATTTACTAGAATGTTGCCTGGGTTTCAACAACTAAGTTACAGAGAAAGGTTGAATAAGTTAGGTCTTTATTCTCTTGAGCGCAGAAGGTTAAGGGGGGACTTGATAGAGGTCTTTAAAATGATGAGAGGGATAGACAGAGTTGATGTGGACAAGCTTTTCCCTTTGAGAATAGGGAAGTTTCAAACAAGAGGACATGACTTCAGAATTAAGGGACACAAGTTTAGGGGTAACATGTGGGGGAACTTCTTTACTCAGAGAGTGGTAGCGGTGTGGAATGAGCTTACTGTGGAAGTGGTGGAGGCAGGTTCGTTGGTATCATTTAAAAATAAATTGGATAGGGATATGGATGAGAAGGGAATGGAGGGTTATGGTATCAGTGCAGGCAGGTGGGGCTAAGGGAATATAATTGTTCGGCATGGACTTGTAGGGCCGAGATGGCCTGTTTCCGTGCTGTAATTGTTATATGGTTATATGGTTATATGGTCGAGGGACAAAGTCAGACAAAGAAGTTCTTTATTTTCCAAGTTTCAATTCTGCAGAATTGGGTGTCTCTCTCTATCGCCCCCTAGAGACACGACGAGGATGGAGATGCTCTTCACTTTTATTCATTTCAATTTATAATTGTCACACCCTTTTCCTCCCCTTCGGGCTACTTCCAATCAGAGCACCAAAGTTTACATTCCCACGAGAACGTCTCGGAACGCCTCTCGACGTCAAAGTTACCTCCCACATCATGCATCGCATGTGCATTTAAATTAGGCATCTTGTCATAGTGGGTGTTGTCTTCATATTCATGTTTCTCATTACGCATGCGTGATACCGAGCGTCTTTTCCCCTTTGCCCTAGTTCCCTTAATGGCTTCTGCTGAAGTTTTTATCTGTTAATTTCTCAACCTTGAAAGTCTCTGCCTGTTCTTTTATTGTTACTATCTATCCTAGCGCAGTCTGGTTTTCGTGCTGACAGCTCTATTTCTTCGTCAGCTATCTTTTTTTTTGTCCTATTCTAAATCAACTATCCCTATTAACCCTTTCCTCACAATCCACCCATTTTCTTTTGCTACGCAATTTTTGATTTATACTATTTCTTCCTTCTCTAGTGTTAGCAGCAGGCTCTTCGACTCCCTATCCTCCTTTAGCTGGTCATACTGTGTTCTGAAGGCCAATTCGATAGATGGGGAGGTGAGACCTGCTAGGGCTCTTGACACTGACCCATCCGGAGCAGTGTTGTTGGGGATGAAGGTGCAACATTGTTTCCCAAACATTACACACACCCCTCCCTTCTCAGCCATTAGCATGTCCAAGGCCATGCGATTTTGCCAGGCCATTAGGCTGGTAGCTGTCAGTTGTTCCGCTAATCCTTCAACTGCATCTCGAGTGTAATTTATAAAACATTGTTGATTGTAGTATAGTTAGTTGATCCAGTCCACATTTACTTACAGTGATTACCATCATTAGCACAAGTGCCAAGCACTGCATTTTATCTCTTATTTCAATCGCTCTTTCTCAAAGATCAGAGTCAGTGGTTTCTTTCCTTTTCTTACTGTCCACTCCTCCTCAGCCGGAGGTTCCACCGGTCCCTTTATTCGCACTGCGTGTGTCCACCCTTTTTCTTTTGTCCGCACTGCTGTTTCCGTGGTCAACGGGGTTGCAACTTTTTTTCCTTCCACGATTTTACAAGATCCCAGTCCCCCGCTTTCACAGAATGGATTGGAAAGTCGAGATACTGCCAGTAAATAGTTCCTTAAGAAAACATCACTACCCTCTATGGTGGTTATTCCTTCTATCTTTCCCAAATAATAAAGACCTAATTTGTTCAACCTTTCTCTGTATCTTAGTTGCTGAAACCCAGTCAACGTTCTAATTGATCTCCTCTGTACTCTCCATATTTTGTTGACCTTTTTCCTATAATTATGCCTACCAAAATTATACACCATACTCCACAATTGACCTCACCAATACCTTGTACAATTTAACATTACAACCCAACTTCTATACACAATGCTCTGATTTATAAAGGCCAACACACCAAAATCTTGCTTTACCATCCTATCTACATGAGATTCCACCTTCAGGGAACTATGCACAGTTATTCCTAGATCCCTCTGTTCAACTTCATTCCTCAATTCACAATCATTTACCATGTACGTCCAATTTTGATTTGTTTTGCCAAGATGTATCACCTCACACTTATCAACATTAAACCTATCTGTCATGTTTCAAGTCACGCTTCCAAATGACCTAAATCTCTCTGTACACTTTTAAAATCTACTTCATTACAAAACACCACCTATCTTAGTGTCATCTACATAATTATTAATCTATTTCACCACACCAACAACCAGATTATTGATTCACATGACAAACAACAGTGGATCCAACACACATCACCGAGGTACCCCTCTAGTCACTGACCTCCAACCTGACAAACATCCATCCACCATTGCTCTCTGACATCTCCCATACAGCCACTTTTTAATCCATCTTGCTATTCCTTACTAACCCCTTCTAAACCAACCTTATTTCCTTATTGAACCTTGTCAAAGGCCTTACTGAAGTTCATCTAGACAACATCCACCACTTTACCCTCATCAATTTCCCTAATAGCCTTTTAAAAAAAAATCAAGATTAGCCAAACATCACAATCACAAATCCATGCTAATTCTTCCTAATCCTACCCTATTTATCGAAATTCCTATATATTGTCTTTAGTATCCTTTCCATTATTTTTCCCACCACTGATGTCAAACAACGTTCTTGTTAAAACCCTACTCGTTTCTCACATCGTTCTCCTCCTGTTCACTCAGGGCTATTATCTATTCGTACCTGCGGGACAGCCCTCATGTAATTATTGAAATGGTACTAGGTATATCAACCTTCTAAACGAACATCGGTCGGTGGTTTAGAAAACTCATACATACACCTTGTCTTCAGGTTTAAAGGGTCCTTCCTCCTGGTCCATCTCCGACAGCTTTTACTTTACCTGTTCATAAATAGACTTGTATATCATAATTAACTGTTTCATATACTTTTTAAATTCTATCTTTAACTGTTCCAAACTCGGTCACTTGTAGGGACCTCTCCATTGTGCCACCTGCTGGTTAGTTTGCATGCAACATCTCTTCAGTGCCAATGGCAGGGCATCGATTCAATTCAACTTTGTAATTACACAACTCTTATTTATATTAACCTTCAATGTTCCATTTATTCTTTTCACCATGCTTGTGACTGCAGGTGTTACACACCCAAATGTGTATTTTACTCTAAGGGCCTTTATCGCCAACTTGGCTACTCCCTAAATGAAAACAATCCGTTGTCAAAGTTGATTTCTGTAGGTCTACCAAACCTCTTAATTACCTTATTCATCATAAACGACACTACAGTGCTCATATCTAAATCGATTCAGACTTACCTTAGACATAACAACAGCTTATCATCTTCCAGATGCTGTTCTGGCTGCTTCGTCTGCACATTAATTTACCTTCTTTGACATGTACTGCTAACTATATCCTGCCTTTCCCAACGCCATCATCTTCTGTCCTACATTCTGAAGTATTTTTTTTATCGCTCTCTCTCTCTCTCTCTCTCTCTCTCTCTTTTCACTTGTGGAACAAACCAACAATTCATACACATCATCAAATACTTTCTAAGGGTATACCTTCCAACTCTTCCTTTATCATCTAATTAAAACATGGGGCTAGTATGCAAAACCCTACCTCATCCTAGCCTTTCTTGACATCCTCCTTTAAATCCCTTTCTCCCTTGGGGACCCCAGTCCTGCTAGGGCTTATCTCCAGATTAATTTCACTCCTGATAGGACTTTTTGAGGAAACGTTCTCCAAAGACATTTATTATTGGCATGTAATTCTCTGGCCCTGCTTGGTTCCGTCATAGGACTCACTTGTGTCAGTTCATCACCTATTTCAGTCCTTTCAACCAGGTCCGTTGTTTATTGACAACATTGTCTCTCTTTTTCCAGCTTTCTTTTTAAGCTCCTCCTGCTGGTTTGCAAGTCTTTTTCCTATCTTTGCGATATTTCTCGACCGCAGAGACCAACTGTTTGCTGAATCAGAGGTTGGAAATAAATGACAACCCCACCACCTCCTCCAATCTGCTTGACTTTAAGAATAATGACATCCACCACAGTAGTTCATAATTTAATGTTCATCAACTGGTTGCCTTCTATTTCTTGTTCATTTTCAACTCTCCACCTTTTCAGCTGGTTTTCCAGATAGGCTACATTATTTGCCTCTCCTTGTGCATCCCCCCTTTGTTCCTTGGGGTTCACCTTAAGTGGGTAACATTGTCTGAGGGCCTGCCATACCCTCTGCCTGAGTGTGTCAAACAGTATGTTATTGCTTATTACATTGTTCGCATCAGTTTATACCATCCATCTTCAGTAGTTCTGTCACTTTAGTGGTGCCCATCACTTTTACCAACAGTGCCTTCAAATCTTCCATGGTCAATAATCGTCCCACGTTCTCCTCCTCCAAAGCCCTAATCCATTTCCTCCCCCATCAGGGATATAAGGTGAGGTTTTTTTGTTTTTATTTAGCCCTCTCAGTTTATGGGTGCCCCAAGGGATAATCTGTGTCTGTCCTTTTTACTCTTTAAAGCAATCTCATCACTTTATCCCTATGCTTTACACTTTAATCCTTTCTGGTATGCCTTGTTTCTTATTCTAATCTCAATTTCTTGCTTCTCAAATATTCTAGCCTCCTTGCAAATTCATTCACCTTTCTTTTTAAATCTTCCACTGACTCCTCCTGCTTTATTACTTTCACACCTGTCGTTTCCTACTTCTGTTATCTCCTAACTGCCTCTCTCTCCTTTCTTTCTAAACTTGAATGACTACCATAAAACAACAAACCATAAAAGCTGGTCATGTTTCATCAATTAACTTATTTCCAATTATTTCAATCCATATTCACCAGTATTTTAAATGTCCAATTCCCAGCACTTGTAACAATTTTCCATCTTAAAGACTTTCCCTTCTGGCTACGAGGATACAAACCTTCCCCCAACATAAAGGAACTACAGTGGAATTCTGCTTCTGCTGTGGGGGACGTCTATGTTCAACTCTATAATTTGTTGTGTTCTATTTTTCTTTATATACTAACCTTTACAATGTGGTCTACAAATGCAATAAACAAAATAATTATCACATATATAAACTCCCTCTTTCATTCCAAACCGGTTTTTACACACAAATCACATTCGTTCCATTCTTACTTCAAATAGATTATTCAATTTATATATTCTCCCTGTCCTATTTTTAAATTTACCAGAGGCTCCCTTCTATAGTCCCCCGACCCCAGGGACGGGAACCCCTGACCCCCCATTAATTCTCCATCATACTGTACGTGCGGGACTCCGCTACAAGCTCAGGGCGGGACCTTCAAGATGTCATAAAGTGAAGTGTCCTTCTTGAAGTGTCCTTCTTTATGACATCTTGAAGGTCCCGTCCTTCAACCTTGTCCCGTACTTGTGTCTCCCCGGCCCCTGCCGTATCCTTCTTCCCATCCCCCTCTTCCGTGGCCTCTGCCGTCTCCTCTATCTCTACCTCGGGAGTAACTCTCCTGCCATCCTGTACCTCCCTGTTCCTTGTCTACTACTCGCTTTACTGCCTGCAACATAATATTTGCCTTTCCCTTCTGTGAAGAGATTCCCCATGATGGCCATCAACTCATTCCATGTATAAGTGTTTGGCCCAAGGAATTGATCTAACTGTTCCGCCAGACCTAAAGGATCTTCAAGGAGGCTTTTCATCTCCTTCTTGAAGTTCCTTACTGGTTATTTTTACCGGTCTTGTCTTACTCTGCCCGACCTTCTGACTCCCGCTCCTGGTGGCTGGGGGATTTACATCTACCCCGGCCTCCCCTGTCTTCTCTTCTCCCTGGGTTTTTCCCTGCCCCCAGCGGCTCAGCATTCGCCCCAACGGACTATCAGGCAGAATGCGGGGATTTGGCTTACAGCCCTTCCCCTCCCTTTTGGGCTTTTCGTTTACACTGCCCATCCTCCCGATAGGAATTCTCCTCCGATCTTTTATTAAATCGCCCTGGTAATACTTTAATAGTCAATTGTTCTTACCGGGGTCTTGTACAAGAATCACTCGATTTGTTTCCTCGCGATTTCCAACTACTCCCACTTCTTTGTCGAGTCTCTCTCCGGTCCAGATACCACTCGCTCAAACCTCTGACGGCAAGCAAGGAGTCTGAGACCGCTGAACTCAGCGGCGTGCATCGTCCCTTCGTCCGTTTACTCCCATCAGCTGGCCGGAGTGGGGATCCCGGAACCGAGCCCCCAAGTTTGTGAGATATAAATGTGTGCTCACAATCACGACGCTTGAGAGACAAAGTCAGAAAAATAAGTTCTTTATTTTCCAAGTTTCAATTCTGTAGAATTGGGTGTCTCTCTCTATCGCCCCCTAGAGACACGACGAGGATGGAGATGCTCTTTACTTTTATTCATTTCAGTTTACAATTGTCACACCCTTTCCCTCCCCTTCGGGCTCCTTCCAATCAGAGCACTAAGGTTTACATTCCCACGAGAACGTCTCGGAACGCCTCTCGACGTCAAAGTTACCTCCCACATCATGCATCGCATGTGCATTTAAATGAGGCATCTTGTCATAGTGGGTGTTGTCTTCATATTCATGTTTCTCATTACGCATGCGTGATACAGAACGTCTTTTCCCTTTTGCCCTAGTTCCCTTAAAGGCTTCTGCTGAAGTATTTATCTGTTAATTTCTCAACCTTGCAAGTCTCTGCCTGTTCTTTTATTGTTACTATCTATCCTAGCGCAATCTGGTTTTCGTGCTGACAGCTCACTATTTCTTCCTCAGCTATATATTTTTTTGTCCTAGTCTAAATCAACTATCCCTATTAACCCTTTCCTCACAAGTCTATGAAAGTAACCATGCAGGTACAGCAGGCAGTAAAGAATGGCATGTTGGCCTTTATAACAAGATGAATCGAACATAGGAGCAAATAGGTCGTTCTGCAGTAGTACAGAGCCCTAGTGAGACCACACCTGGAGTATTGTGAGCAGTTTTGGTCCCCTAATTTGAGGAAGGACATTCTTGCTATTGAGGGAGTGCAGCATAGGTTTACAAGGTTAATTCCCGGGATGACGGGACTGTCATATGCTGAGAGAATGGAGCAGCTGGGCTTGTACACTCTGGAGTTTAGAAGGATGAGAGGAAATTTCATTGAAACATGTTAGATTGTTAAGGGTTTGGACACGCTAGAGGCAGGGAACATGTTCCCGGTGTTGGGGGAGTCCAGAACCAGGGGCCACAGTTTAAGAATAAGGAGCAAGCCATTTAGAACGGAGACAATGAAACACTTTTCCTCACAGAGAGTGGTGAGTCTGTGGAATTCTCTGCCTCAGAGGTGGGTTCTCTGGATGCTTTAAAGAGAGATCTCGATAGGGCTCTTAAAAATCGCTGGGTCAGGGGATATGGGGAGAAGGCAGGAACGGGGTACTGATTGGGGATGATCAGCCATGGTCACATTGAATGGCGGTGCTGGCTCGAAGGGCCGAATGGCCTACTCCTGCACCTATTGTCTATTGTGTATATACGAGAAGAGTAACATTGGTGGGTTTTAATAGCTCTGTGTTCCTCAGACGATTGAACTGTTCCCGAGACAGAACATTGCATTTCACTCCAGTGTCTATTTTCATCTCGATCACTTTATTGTTTACTGTTATGGCTCACTATTCTGCACATTTTATTTTATTTTTTAATTTTATTATATTTTTTTATATTTTTATTAAAAGCATATGTACAAATAGTAATGAACGACAAATTGGTTACATAGTTCTTACATAGCTTCAAGTTTTTTTTAAAGAAAATAAATAAAGAAAGAAAGAGATAAGAATAACTATAAACTAGTAAAAAGAAAGAAAGCAAGAAAGAAAGTTTACAAATATAAAGATTGTGGAGATAGATCCGGGAGATGTTGAGTATTGTTGTTCATCCAACCCTAAACTCAAGTTTTAACTTCAATTTTGTGTTAAACCAGTTTATTTATTTTTTAATTCAATAAATGGAGACCATAGTTTAAAAAATAGTTCTGGTTTGTCAATTAAGATAATTCTTATTTTTCCCAAAAGCAAGGTCTTCCGTAATCCACATTTTAATTGTGGGGGTTGCTGGTTTTTTCCAAAATTTAAGTATTAATGTTTTCGTAGTTATTAAACTGTAATCAAGAAAGTGTCTCTGGCTTATCGTAAAGTTTGCGCTATTTTCTGATAATCAGATTCAGATTCAGATTCAGATTCAGATTCAATTTTAATTGTCATTGTCAGTGTACAGTACAGAGACAACGAAATGCATTTAGCATCTCCCTGGAAGAGCGACATAGCAAATGATTTGAATAAATAATAATAAGTGCCCGGGGGTGGGGGGGGGGGGGGGTGATTGGCAGTCACCGAGGTACGTTGTTGAGTAGAGTGACAGCCGCCGGGAAGAAGCTGTTCCTGGACCTGCTGGTTCGGCAACGGAGAGACCTGTAGCGCCTCCCGAATGGTAGGAGGGTAAACAGTCCATGGTTGGGGTGAGAGCAGTCCTTGGCGAAGCTGAGCGCCCTCCGCAGACAACGCTTGCTTTGGACAGACTCAATTTTAGATTAGATTAGATTAGATTAGATTAGATAGCCTTTATTATCATTCAGACCGAAGTTTGAACGAAATTGAAGCAGTCATACATACAATACAATACAATAAAAAACAACAATAAACACATATTAACATCCACCACAGTGAGTCCACCCAACATCTCCTCACTGTGATGGAGGCGAAAGTCTTAGGTCTCCAGTCTCTTCCCTCCTCTTCTCCCTCTGCGCTGAGGCGATACCCCCCGGGCGATGTTACAGCTGTCCCGCGGCTCAAACACCGCGGCCCGGGGTGGTCGAAGCTGCCGCCCACCAGTCCTGCTGACGCAACCGCTGGCCCGCGGCCGAACCCCGGACTCAGGCCACCGCCGCCAGAACACCGTCCCAGCCCCCGGAGCACCGTTCCAGCCCCGAGCCGGATCGCCCTCACGTGAGTACCGTTACCGTCTCAGCCTCGCGCCAGGCCGCCCCGACATGGGCGCCGCTCCTCCCTCGGGCTGGGCCGCCCCGACTGGGCGCCGCTCCTCCCTCGGGCTGGGCCGCCCCGACATGGGCGCCGCTCCTCCCTCGGGCTGGGCCACCCCGACTGGGCACCGCTTCTCCCTCGGGCTGGGCCGCCCCAACATGGGCGCCGCTCCTCCCTCGGGCTAGGAGCGCCGTACCTCCCCGAGCTCGGCCACTCCGACGGGAGCACCGTTCCTTCCTCGTGCCAGGCCGCCCTCCCGGGAGCGTCACAGCCCCTCACGGAAGCACTGTTCCAGCCCCGAGCCGGGCCGCCCTCACGGGAGCGAGCTCAGGGCGAGTCCTGGCGGGCTCTGCCTCCTGAGCCTCGAGGTCGCCAGCTCCGCCATTAGGCCTCAGCGCAGACGGAGGCAGAGAAGGGGAATACGACAAAAAAGTCGCATTCCCCCGCAGGGAGAGACAGCAAGCCCCGTTTCAACCCCCCCAAAACAGAAACTAAAAAACCAAAACTAGACTAACCAAAACGAAAATAAACAGCACAAAAAACACAAAACAAACAGGACTGCCGGAGAGCCGCTGCAGCCAGAGCCGCGCCGCCACTAGGAGATGGAGGGGAGCTAGGAACCGGTGATGCGTTGGGCAATTTTCACCACCCTCTGCAATGCCTTCCGGTCGGAGACAGAGCAGTTGCCATACCATACTGTGATGCAGTTGGTAAGGATGCTCTCGATGGTGCAGCGGTAGAAGTTCACCAGGATCTGAGGAGACAGATGGACCTTCTTCAGTCTCCTCAGGAAGAAGATACGCTGGTGAGCCTTCTTGATCAGAGTTGAGGTATTGTGGGTCCAAGAGAGCTCATCGGAGATGTTGACTCCTAGGAACCTGAAGCTAGAAACACGTTCCACCTCCGTCCCGTTAATGTGGATGGGGGTGTGCGTGCCGCCCCTGGACTCCTGAAGTCTACAATGAGCTCCTTGGTCTTCTTGGTGTTAAGGGCCAGGTTGTTGTCAGCGCACCATGCTGCTAAGTGCTGGACCTCCTCCCTGTAGGCCGACTCATCTTTGTTGCTGATGAGACCAATCACCGTTGTATCATCTGCATACTTGATGATGGTGTTAGTACCATGTACAGGTGTGCAGTCATAGGTGAAGAGGGAGTAGAGGAGGGGGCTCAGCACACAGCCCTGTGGAACGCCGGTGTTCAGGGTGAGGGTTGAAGAGGTGTGCTTGTCTAACCTAACAGACTGGGGTCTATTGGTTAGAAAGTCCAGTATCCAGTTGCAGAGGGAGGGGTCGATGCCCAGGTTACCGAGTTTGGTGATCAGTTTGGATGGTATAATGGTGTTGAATGCTGAGCTGTAATCGATGAACAGCATTCTTACATAAGTGTCTCTGTTGTCGAGGTGCGAGAGGGCGGAGTGAAGTGTCGTTGAGATGGCATCCTCCGTACTCCTGTTCTTGCGGTAGGCAAACTGATAGGGATCCAGTGTGGAGGGTAGGCAGCTTTTGAGGTGTGCCAGGACCAGCCTCTCGAAGCACTTGGTGATGATGGGGGTAAGTGCAACTGGGCGGAAGTCGTTGAGGCTTGCCGCAGTGGAGTGTTTTGGCACTGGCACGATGGAGGTGATTTAAGGCACGTGGGGACAACTGCTTGGGCAAGTGACAGGTTGAAGATGTCTGTCCAGACGTCTGTCAGCTGCGCAGCACAGGCCCTGAGCACGCGCCCGGGGATGCCGTCAGGGCCAGCAGCTTTACGTGCTTTGGTCCTACTCAGTGACACGTATACGTCGTAGGGGGTGAGTGTGAGGGGTTGGTGGTCGGCAGGTAGCACAGCCTTGATGGCTGTCTCTAATAATCCTAATATTATTAATTTTGGATCTGGGTCCAGTTGGTTATCGATAACTTTAGAGATAATATTTCAAATGTCCGTCCAAAAAATTTGCATTTGTACAAGTTACAAAAGTGTGAGTTAAGTTGGCTTCTTGAAATTGACATTTATCACAGAGAGGGGAAAAACTTGTTTAATTTTGTCTTCGAATATTTTAAATTGTATTACGGAATGTCTAGTGTTTAACGAGCAATGATGTATATATTGTAAACTTTCATCCCATGTGTCTTTCATTATGGGTTGAGCCGGTTCATCCTCCCATGCTCGTCTATATGACTCTGATGACGGAATGTCAGTATCTAAAAGGGTATTATAAATATAAGGTATTAGTTTGTTTGTATTGGAATGTCGGTTCAGACATTCATCAAGGATTTCTGGACCCCCTAAATCTATAATCTTGCGTATGTAATTTACATTATCTCTAAATTGTAAATATCTAAAAGAATTATTAACATGTAATTCGTACTGCTGCTGTAATTCCTGAAAAGGGAGAAAAGTCCCCTTTTGATAAATGTCTCCCACCATTTTAATTCCATGAATTTTCCATTGAACAAATCCTCTATCTAAGACAGACGGGTTGAAAGAAGGGTTATTCGCAATAGGGAGAGAGATAAATTACCCAATTTTAAAGTAAATTGTTATTGTTTCCATATACGGATAACACTATGTATAATTGGATTTCCTCCATATGCTTTTTATTCAAATTTATTGGAGCTAAAAGAATCGAGCCTATGTCAGAAGGTAAACAATCCTCCTTCTCCATCTTTAGCCAATCTGGCCGCTGATCAGTGTCATCCTGCCAGAAGGTTATATTTTTAATATTAACCGCCCAATAATAAAATAGAAAGGTTGGTAAAGCTAATCCTCCATTAGTTTTAGACTTACATAGATGTCTTTTATTTATTCTATGGGTCTTATAATCCCAAAAGAAATTACTAACAATTGAATCAATTTTTTTGAAAACATTTTTTGGAAGATATATCGGAATTGATTGAAATAAGTATAATAGTTGTGGGAAAAAGATCATCTTTACAGCATTAATTCTACCAACTAGTGAGATGGGAAGTGTTTTCCAAAATTGGATATTTTTGTGTAATTTAGTATATCTTTATTGTCATTTTCCTGAGTACTCACATACCCAGAGGAAACAAAAAAACGTTGCTCAACCAGTGTCCATTCAGTGTGCAGTAAAAAATTAATAGAAATAAAAATACATATATCATGAACAAATTAAACACTCTACTCTCTACTAAACATCAACAGGCGTTCCGATCAGCAGCGGCACGACGGTGGCTCTGCTGCAGTGTGTCCAGGTTGGTGGTTGGTGCGCGATACTTTGGCAGGGGGCAAATTCCGTTTATCAGTCTTATAGCCTATGGGAAGAAGCTGAGGAGCATCCTGCTGGTTTTGCAGCTAATGCTCCTGTACCTTTTCCCAGATGGCAGGATGGAGAATATGTGATGCGATGGGTGGCAGGGGTCTTTGATGATGGAGATGGCTCTGCTGATACATCTCTTCCTGTATATGTCCAGTAGGAAAGGGAGTGGAGCACCAATAATCCTGCTGGCGGTCTTCACAATCCTGTCTAGTTGGTGCCGTTCGTACGCCTTGCAGCTCCCGAACCAGGAAGTGATGCCGTAGGTCAATGTGCTCTCGATTGTCCCCCTATAAAAAGTTCGTAGGTGTGTAGTGGGGAGACCTGCTTTCCGTAGTCTTCGGAGAGGGTGTAGTCGCTGCTGGGCTCTCTTGACCAGTGCTGTGGTGTTGGTCGTGGACGTCAGGTCATCTGACAGGTGGAGTCCTAGGAATTTCACGCTGCTGACCCTTTCCACATCAGCTCCATCGATGTGCAGAGGTGTATGGTATTGTTTTCCCGCCTTCCTGAAGTCAACCACCATCTCCTTAGTTTTTCCCACGTTGAGAATGAGGTTGTGGGATTTGCACCATCCTGTGAGCAGCTCCACCTCCATCCTGTACGCCGACTCATCATTGTCACTGATGAGACTCACCACTGTTGTGTCATCAGCGAACTTGTTGATGAAGTTGTTGTTGAGTCTAGCAGCAGGGGGCTTAGGACACATCCTTGGGGCGAGCCAGTGCTCACGGCTATGGTTTCTGACGTCCTGCTGCCCACCCTGACTGTCTGCTGCCGTTTCGATAGAAAGTTCAGGACCCAGTTACATGTGCCAGCATCAACCCCCAATAGCTCCAACTTCTCCACCAGCTGCTGCGGAATGATTGTGTTAAAAGCAGAGCTGAAGTCTATGAAGAGGATCCTGGCATAAATATTTTTCCGATCAAGGTGTGACAGTACGAGGTTCAGTGTTGTTGAGAATGCGTCCTCTGTGGATCGGTTGGCTTTGTAGGCGAACTGCAGTGGGTCTAGGTCGGCAGGTAGACTATTTTTGATATGCTGCATAACCAGTCGCTCAAAATACTTCATTACTATGGGTGTTAGAGCCACTGGTCGAAAGTCATTATGGCAGGCTGGGTTTCGTTTCTTCGGGACAGGGACGATGGTGGCACTCTTAAGACAGTTGGGCACTACTGCCTGACTGAGTGAGATGTTAAAAATGTCTGTGAAGACATCTTTCAGTTGCTCGGCGCAGTCTCTTAAAAAAGTAAAATTTGATTTGAATAGAGAAGTATATTTCCTGGTGACATAGATTCCAAGGTATTTAAACTTTTCATAGGCGATTTTAAAAGGGAAATGTGGAAGTATAGACAAATGTTGTTCCTATTGGCATAATTCCGCTTTTATTCCAATTAATTCTATATCCGGCGAATGAGCCAACTTGAGATGAGATTTAATAAACTCGGAATGCTAATTTCGGGGTTTGTGATGTATAATAATACATCATCTGCGTATAAAGAAATCTTATTAACTGTATGTTAATATTGTACCCATGATCTGGCTGAGATCTGATATTCTCGGTGAGTGGTTCTATAACGAGGGCAAATAAAAGTGGGGTTAGTGGATATCCTTGTCTACAACCTCTGGATAAGTGAAATTTGGGTGACAACATTTGGTTTGTCAGTATTCTAGCTGTTGGGGTTTTATATAGGAGCTTCACCCATGAGCAAAAGTTTTCACCGAGTTGAAATTTTTCCATCACAGAGAAAAGATAGGACCATTCCACTTGATCAAATGCTTTTTCAGCATCTAGCGAGATGATTGCTAAGTCTTCATTTAATATTCTATTTGAATATATATATTAAACAAGCGTCTCAAATTGAAGAATGAATATCGTTTAGATATAAAGTCTGATTGGTCAGGGTGTATTAATTTATCGATAACTAAACTTAATCTGTGGGCTAAAATGTTATCCAATATCTTCTGGTCCGTGTTTAAAAGGGTTATGGCTCTAAACGAGCCAGGGTCTTCAAGGTCCTTATCTCTTTTTGGGATAAGTATTATTGTTGATTCAGTCAGAGTTTGTGGTGATATCTGTTGTTTAAAGACATAGCTATATAAAGTTTGTAAGCGTGGGGAGACCAAGTCACTATTTTTTAAATAATATTCATTGTTCAGGCCATCGGGGTCAGGGGTCTTCCCGTTTTTCAGAGACTTGATGGTCTCTTCAATGTCTATCATAGTTATTTCTTCGCCAAGTAACTCTCTCTCTTTTAAACCAGAGAGATTGCATTTCTGCAGAAAGTGTTGCATGTTCGCAGAGCTGGCAGTTGTTTTGGTTGAGTATAATGTCTGATAGAATTGCAAGAATCTATCGTATCTTTCGGTAGTGTAAGCACGTCTCCCATGGCTGATCTGATTTTGTAAATTGTGCGTTCGTCTTCTAGTTTGCGGAGTTGACGAGCTGACAATGTCTGTGGTTTGTCTCCAAATTCAAAGTGTGTTTGTTTAGAATGCTGGAAAAGACTTACGATTTGAGCTGAAAGTATATGATTTAACCTATATTTGAGAGCAGCAATTTTGTTATGTTATATGATAGAAGGAGCAATCGCGTTTTCTATGTCTATCTCTTTAATCTGTCTTTCTAGCTCATGTTGTTCAGCTCGGTTCTTCTTGTTTTGGAAAGCTTGAAAGGCAATAATACATCCTCTCACAAACGCTTTCCCAGAGCAGGGAAACAGGTGTTTCTGGAAGGTCATTTGTCTGGAAAAATTTTTTAATCTGCGAGGTAAGACATAACATGTCGTGTCGTTTCGAATTTGTGGGTTAAATCTCCAATTTGTCTGTTTCTCCGATATTCCTTGTAGTTTTACCCTATAGGTTAGGGGAGAATGATCGGATATAATAATGTTATGATATTTTGAGATACGAGTAAGGGATAAGTTTGGAATCCACTAAAAAATAGTAAATTCTTGAATATATTTTATGCACTGGTTTTATATTTGCACTATTTATATATACATTTAATAATTCACAGGACTTGGATTTTGTTTTCTTTTGAGTTGACGATCTGTCCAAATAGGGATCTAATGTACAGTTTAAATCTCCTCCAATTATCAAATTGTTTTGTCCAAATTCTGGAATAGTATTAAATATTTTCTTAAAAAATAGCAGATTGTCAAAATTTGGTGCATAGGTATTCTCCAATATCAGTCTTGCGGCAGGTCACCCACTGATATAACATATCTACCTTCAGTATCAACAATAGAAGAGGTATGTCTAAATGATATACCCTTACGAATGGCTACCCCTCTTGACTTAAAGGAGAATGATGAATGATATAATTTATCAATCCATTTGCCTTTCAGTCTATTGTGTGCTTCGTTTTTGAGATGGGTTTCCTGAAGGAACATTACGTCAGCATTGATTGATTTTAAGTGTGATAGTACTTTACCTCTTTTAATTGGTTCGTTAATGCCCTTGACATTCCAACTACAGAATGCAATTCCTTTACCCCCAATTTTCGTAGTAGTATCTTGCATCTTATAGGTTATATGGTCTGTGGTAAAGTAAATGGTTTAACACATTAGACATTGCATTCTGCTTGAATGGAGGTTGGATGGGCTTTTGTTCTGTTTGATCTGTCTTCCGAAAGTATCTCCCAAGAAGATATAATTCGTAATAATGAAATAAAAATTAGAAATGAAATAAGTAAGTAAAGAGTTAAAAGAGTGCACGACAAAAAAAAAGAAATGACTTAAACTACAACTTCAATCAGTGCAGTTAGTGAAAGCCACTCTATTGTGACAAAAAATCCAAAAACTCCGTAGCTTTTGAGAAAATTAATACCAGCTCCGGTTTTAAAGAATTTTAATGAAAAAAAGAAAAAATTAGGGGATGTAAACAGGACAGGCCCAAAAGAATTTAATCCAACAGTAGGCCAACCCCCCCCCCCCCCCCCCCACCCCCCCCCCCCCCCAGGAAATGTTATTTGAGTGTTAAAGTTTACAGAAGTCTAGTATTGCTTGAACTTCTTGTTGGTAGAAATTCATAATATATTTTTACTAGTAGTAATTAATAGTAATTTAACTTGTTCACCGAACTTAGATCTTTGTTGTAACACCTTAAAGTCCAATCAGTTCTCTGCCGGCTATTAGAGCCGTGGGATGATATTCACCCCTTCAACGACTTTTCAATCCCCCGAGAGAATTCGAGTGCATTTTTGTGATCAGTAAAGAAAGATTCTGTCTCCTTGTAGGTGGCACGCAACTTAGCAGGGTTCAGCAGTCCAAATCTGAGCGTTGGGATCTTCCTCAGAATTGCTCTTGTCTCATTAAAAAGTGCTCTTCTCTTAACAACCTCAGCGGGATAATCTCTGAAAATACGAATATTGTCGCCTTGGTATGTTAATTTTCTGCTGGTGCCAATTCTCGTCAAAATATCTTCTAAAACATGACAATAGTGCATCTTCAATATCAGATGTCTTGGGGGGCGCCAGTGCCAGGCCGAGCTCCCAGTGCTCTGTGGGCGCGGTCCAGCAAAGGTTTTGCATCCAGTTGTAAAACCTCTTGTAGGAGTTCAGCAGTGAAGTCACAGAGGTTTTTATCTTTCTCTTTATCTCCTTTAACTCCAACAATCCTTAAGTTCTGACGTTTAGAGCGCCCCTCTAAATCAATACATTTTTCGGTTACTTTAGCTAGTAAGTCAGATAGACGCTGAGTCTCCGTTAGTACCATTTTTGTTGTTTCAGCACTTGAGTCAGCTAGTACTTCTAACTGGCGTATAGCCTCGTCATGTTGGTGTACCGTAGCAATAGTAGGTTCCTACTTACTGCTAAATTCGAGTTCCAAATTCGAGTTTACCTCCACCATTCTGCACATTTTGTATGATAATATTCTGCACATTTTGTGTGATAATAGAATCTGATAGTGGCTCAGCCTGCAGCAAATGTATGGGTTGCTTTGTCTGCTCTCTGTTAGGTCGGGATCTGCAACATTTCCAGAAATGGTTTTGCCTCTTGCACCCATGGCAAACTTGACCAAAGGCAGGGCACTTCTCTCTCTTAGCCAAGTGCCCCCCACGACAGTTGTTACAATCTTGAATAAAACAAGCTACAGGATAATTCTGTTAATTCTTGCCTGGGTTGACGGTGGGCGGCGCGACTCTCGTCAGCAGCGGCCTCTGCAGTCAGTCTGTGTTTTATTATTTTTTGTCTCGTTTTTATGTAGTTTTTGTTATTTTTTGTTGTTGAGCTATGTGTGTGTGGGGGGGGGGGGGTGGGGGTGGGGTGGGTGGGAGGGGGTAACTTTAAAATATTTCCCCTGCACGGGAGACCCGACCTTTTCTTTGTCGAGTTTCCGCTGTCGTTGGGGCTGCAACGTGGAGCGGCCTCCAACAGGAACGACCTGGGGTTCCAGCTGCGGAGCTGCCGACTACTCACCGTCACGAGGCTGGCCGAGTCCGGAGCGGGTGGAGCTGTGGTGGACGTTGCTGCGACCCGACCCCCGGAGTTTCGGAGGCTGCAACTGCGGGTTTGGCGGACGGCGGCACCGGGAGCCCGCGGGTCCATGCTGGGAGACCGCTTTTCGGGGCTTACGCAACGGCGACTTCACCCGCCCGAGTTGCCGGGTTGAAGAGCACGTGAGCGGGGCCTTACAGCATCGCCCCGCGCGGCTTGGAATGGCCGCGGGACTTTGCGAGTGCGCGCCGGGGGCTCTGAAGCGGCCTTTTCACGGGGCGACTTGACGCAAGAGTTAACCGGAGTTTAACATCGTGGGAACCTCGTGCGATAACAGTACGGCATTCGTGGACCACCGTGGACCACCGTAGCGCTAACGGCAGGTCATCGTGTAACTTGGTCACTCGGGAGAAAATTCAAGAAAGTTTGAATTTCTCCGAGATTGACTTGTACACTTGTGGTTGAGTATTGCAACATTATATGAACGTAGTGGCCAGTGCGATATCCGTAATAACTCTTGCGGGTACCGTGGGAACTCCTGCGAACGGTGAACCCGGAAGCTGGACAGAGGGAACAGAAGGTGAGTAAAAATTATCTTATGTGGGATTGAATTTAAAAAATAAATAAAAATAAAGATTTGCATCCGCATATGGACATCAACTTATTCATGAGTTATGTTAATGAGATTCAAGAAAATAACTATAATCTTTAAAAGGGACTTTAAAAGGGACTTTACTGAAAGGTTACCCATTTTTATGGTCCGTGAGAAATTTTTCACATGTACTTCTTTGAGAGATACAGGTCGGAGTCCTCGGGTCCAGGGGTCCGGAACGCTACCAATCAATGTTGTACAGAGACCCATGTAAGGAGTGAACTGTACATGCTGGTTTAAACCGATGACAGACACAAAAAGCTGGAGTAACTCAGCGAGTCAAGCAGCATCTCTGGAGAAAAAAGCTGATGTTTCTGGACGAGACACATCTTCAGACTCAATTCCGATTAGGCTGTCTGAAGAAGGGTTCCGGTGTTGGGGGAGTCCAGAACCAGGGTCCCAGTTTTACAGTCTACCGTGGGAACTCTTTAACTCAGTAAAGTTAAGTAGCCTTTATTGTCATATCAGCGCACAGGCAGCAGTTGACTGTTGCTCTATTCAGTTTCCCAGGGGGTCGGGACGGAACTGGAGTTGGGAGAGAAAGGTGGGGGAGTCGAGGGAGAGGAGGGGGAGACAGATGGGGGTGTCTTCATTTACTGACGGCGGGTGTCTGTCACTGAAACAGGCAGGTGAGATTTCACATCCACCTTGTGTGTGCCTCTCTCTCTCTCTCCCTCCCTCCCTCTTACACAGGCTGAGAGACTCTGCCTCTGTGAGTGTACGTCTCTTTCTCCCCCTCTCCCACACACAGTAAGACCGAGGTACTGTGCTCAGTCCATCTGTGTCTCCCACATACACAGTAAAATATGTCTCCAAATGAGCCAATTCAACCAAGGGAGGATATATATAGTGTGTGAAAAAAAAAGTTACATCATTTGTGTCACGTGTAGTTCACGATGTTCATTCAAGATTTAACGGGAATGCTCGGGAAACGGACAAGTCACTCGCACAAATAGCAGAAATGCCGAGTACCGTGGGAACTCTTTATCTACTGCCGTTATATCGTGCGAGACTCGTGCTGGACCACGACCTCTTCACTCTGGTGCCATCTTGCGTCAACTCGCCCCGTGAAAAGGCCGCTTAACACCAAGAGCCGGTGTGCGACCTTGCGTCACCCGGCGTGGCTTTAATGGCCGCGGGACAATCGCCGTCGCCAGCAATGGGCTTTGACTTTGACTCTGACTCTGACATCGGGGGGGAGAGTGCAGTGGAGAGATAATTTGTTTTGCCTTCCATCACAGCGATGTGATGGATGTTTGTGTAAACTGTGTTGTGTCTCGGGTCTTTTTGTTTTGTAATGTATGGCTGCAGAAACGACATTTCGTTTGGACCTCAAGGGGTCCAAATGGCAATAAATTGAATTGTATTGTATTGTATTGTATTGTATTGTATTGTACTGGGAGATAAGGCCTGAGTGCTCCCAAGCTGACCTTGTAGTGCCATCTGCTGGTGCCTTCGTTACCTTGGAAACAGAGCTAGCTTGCTGTCAACTCATACACTGGAATGTATACAATCAACTCCCATGTTGGAATGAGTGCTTGAGTGAGCATTTGAGCATTGCGAATCGACAGCTCATAAGTCTCACAGACCGCGTTAACTCTGTCCAGTTATTGTAGGATCACAGACAAGTTTTCTTCTCAGCTTGTCATTAAGAAGACCGCACATTCTAATAAATTCGTCTTTGAGATCGCCAAATATATAACCATATAACCATATAACAATTACAGCACGGAAACAGGCCATCTCGACCCTTCTAGTCCGTGCCGAACACGTATTCTCCCCTAGTCCCATATACCTGCGCTCAGACCATAACCCTCCATTCCTTTCCCGTCCATATAACTATCCAATTTATTTTTAAATGATAAAAACGAACCTGCCTCCACCACCTTCACTGGAAGCTCATTCCACACAGCCACCACTCTCTGAGTAAAGAAGTTCCCCCTCATGTTACTCCTAAACTTCTGTCCCTTAATTCTCAAGTCATGTCCCCTTGTTTGAAGCTTCCCTACTCTCAGTGGGAAAAGCTTATCCACGTCAACTCTGTCTATCCTTCTCATCATTTTAAAGACCTCTATCAAGTCCCCCCTTAACCTTCTGCGCTCCAAAGAATAAAGCCCTAACTTGTTCAACCTTTCTCTGTAACTTAGTTGCTGAAACCCAGGCAACATTCTAGTAAATCTCCTCTGTACTCTCTCTATTTTGTTGACGTCCTTCCTATAATTAGGCGACCAAAATTGTACACCATACTCCAGAATTGGCCTCACCAATGCCTTGTACAATTTTAACATTACATCCCAACTTCTATAATCAATGCTCTGATTTATAAAGGCCAGCACACCAAAAGCTTTCTTTACCACCCTATCTACATGATATTCCACTTTCAGGGAACTGTGCACAGTTATTCCCAGATCCCTCTGTTCACTTGCATTCTTCAATTCCCTACCATTTACCATGTACTTCCTATTTTGATTTGTCCTGCGAAGATGTAGCACCTCACACTTATCAGCATTAAACTCCACCTGCCATATTTCAGCCCACTCTTCCAATTGGCATAAATCTCTCTGTAGACTTTGAAAATCTATTTCATTATCCACAACCCCTCCTATCTTAGTATCATCGGCATACTTACTAATCCAATTTACCCCACCCACATCCAGATCATCGATGTACATGACAAACCACAGTGGACCCAACACAGATCCCTGTGGCACCCTACTTGTCACTGGCTTCCAACAGAACAAACAACCATCCACCATTACTTTCTGGTATCTCCCATTCAGCCACTGTTGAATCCATCTTGCTACTCCACCATTAATACCCATCAATTGAACCTTCTTAACCAACCTTCCGTGAGGAACCTTGTCAAAGGCCTTACTGAAGTCCATATATGCATCCACTGCTTTACCCTCATCAATTTCACGAGTAACCTCTTCAAAAAATTCAAGAAGATTAGTCAAACACGACCTTCCATGCACAAATCCATGTTGACTGTTCCTAATCAGACCTTGTTTATCCAGATGCTTATATATATTATCTCTAAGTATTCTTTCCATTAATTTGCCCACCACTGACGTCAAACTAATAGGTCTATAATTGCTAGGTTTACTCTTAGACCCCTTTTTAAACAATGGAACAACATGCGCAGTACGCCAATCCTCCGGCACTATTCCCGTTTCTAATGACATTTGAAATATTTCTGTCATAGCCCCTGCTATTTATACACTAACTTCCCTCAATGTCCTAGGGAATATCCTGTCCGGGCCTGGAGACTTATCCACTTTTAGATTTCGCAAAAGTGTCAGTACTTCCTCTTCTTTGAATCTCATAGTGTCCATAGCTACTCTACTTGTTTCCCTTACCTCACATAATTCAATATCCTTCTCCTTGGTGAATACCGAAGAAAATAAATTGATCAATATCTCCCCCATCTCTTTTGGCTCTGTAGATAGCTGTCCACTCTGACTCTCTAATGGACCAATGTTATCCCTCGTTATCCTTTTGCTATTAATATAGCTGTAGAAACCCTTTGGATTTACTTTCACCTTACTTGCCAAAGCAACCTCATATCTTCTTTTAGCTTTTCTAATTTCTTTCTTAAGATTATTTTTACATTCTTTATACTCCTCAAGCACCTCATTTACTCCATGCTGCCTATAATTATTGTAGTTCTCCCTCTTTTTCCGAACCAAGTGTCCAATTTCCCTTGAAAACCATGGCTCTTTCCGATTTTTACTATTTCCTTTCAACCGAACAGGGACATAAAGATTCTGTACTCTTAAAATTTCACCTTTAAATGTCTTCCATTTCTCTTCCACATCTTTCCCATAAAACAAACTGTCCCAATTTACTTCTTTTATATCCTTTCGCATCTCCTCAAAGTTAGCCTTTCTCCAATCAAAAATCTCAACCCTAGGTCCAGTTCTGACCCTCTCCATAATTATATTGAAACTAATGGTATTGTGATCACTGGTCCCGAACTGTTCCCCAACGCATACCTCTGCCACCTGACCCGTCTCATTTCCTAACAGGAGGTCCAGCAACGCCCCTTCTCTAGTAGGTACTTCTATGTATTGCTGCAAAAAACTATCCTGCACACATTTTACAAACTCCAACCCATCCAGCCCATTTACAGAATGTGTTTCCCAGTCTATGTGTGGAAAATTGAAATATCCCACAATCACTACCTTGTGCTTACTACTAATATCTGCAATCTCCTTACATATTTGCTCTTCCAATTCTCGCTCCCCATTTGGCGGTCTATAATACACCCCTATAAGTGTTGCTACCCCTTTCCCATTTCTCAGTTTCACCCAAATAGCCTCCCTAGACGAGCCCTTAATCTATCCTGCCAAAGCACTGCTGTAATATCTTCCCTGATAAGCAATGCAACACCTCCACCTCTTGCCCCTCCAATTCTATCACACCTGAAGCAACGAAATCCTGGAATATTTAGTTTCCAATCACAGCCCTCCTGCAACCATCTTTCACTGATCGCCACAACATCATACTTCCAGGTGTGAATCCAGGCTCTAAGTTCATCCACCTTTCTTACAATGCTCCTAGCATTAAAATATACACATTTAAGAAACCCACCCTCGCTTATTCTCTGTTTATTGTCTTTTTCTTCTCTCTCCCCTACATTTTGGGTCAGAATGCTACCTTTCTCTGCCTCCTGCCTCACACACTGACTGCTAGCTTTCCCAATTTGAGTCCCTTCCCCCAACCATACTAGTTTAAAGTCTCCCCAGTAGGCTTTGCCAATCTCCCCGCCAGGATATTGGTCCCCCTCGAGTTCAAGTGCAACCCGTCCTTTCTGTACATGTCGCACCTTCCCCGAAAGAGGTCCCAATGATCCAGAAACTTGAATCCATGCCCACTGCACCAGTCCCTCATCCACTCATTCATCCTCCACCTCGCTCCATTCCTACTCTCACTGTCGCGTGGCACAGGCAGTAATCCTGAGATTGTTACCTTTGCAGTCCTTCTCCTTAACTCTCTACCTAACTCCCTAAATTCTTCTTTCAGATCCGCAAGTTCCTGCAGCCTTGCACAAACAACCGATTCAATAGTCTGAAGAAGGGTTTTGACCCGAAACGTTGCCTATTTCCTTCGCTCCATAGATGCTGCCTCACCCGCTGAGTTTCTCCAGCATTTATGTCTATCTTCGATTTTCCAGCATCTGCAGTTCCTTCTTAAAGATTCAACAGTTTTGCCCTCATTCTGGTATCTTGAGAAAAATTTCACACGTTCGATGAGTGGATTAACTTGAGGGTCACACATTTGTCAAAACTTTATCTTGAGACACTCCGGGTCGTCGGGCGGCTCAGCCGGAGTCACGAACGCCACCCCATCATCAGCAAGTTGATGAGTTATTGCCTCAGCATACACAAACTGTTGTGCTCGTTCGTAAGCTTCATCTCCTGCGAGGAAAAGGAGCATGCTTGCAAGGACCAATGCCGGTTTGTCATGAGAATGTTGCAGCAATGAACAAATCATACTGTCGTTCAAAGATATGCCATTGCTGTCCAATTCAGATATCGCAAACGAGTGGGTGAGGTTTTCTGAACCTACAGCCATGTCTGAGACTATGAAAAGCCTTGTAAATAGCCAAAGTCAAACCGAAATCCCACCTCCGACACCATGTGCAAAGTACTTATGATACAGTCATTATATATCATAACAAGTACTTTAATTTGGATACATACAGAAACCATCGAAATGCAGGCTCTGAATCATATGTTGAACTAACAAGCATGGCTGCTCGCATGCCACCAGGTGGTGTGGGAAACCTGACATTATGGATCAGGTCTTCAGCAGCAAAACCAGACACGGATCAAATCAGCAATACTGTTTGCTCGGTATGGGAGGTCGAGCCTTGGGCTTGGTTGGCTCCCGTTGGTCAGTGTCGCCGTTGGACGGTCTCAGAGGTTGGGTCTTCGGCCTGGTCAGGCCCTGCCGTTGGGGTCCACCATCAGGAGATAACATATAACATATAACATATAACAATTACAGCACGGAAACAGGCCATCTCGACCCCTCCAGTCCGTGCCGAACACATAGTCTCCCCTAGTCCCATATACCTGCGCTCAGACCATAACCCTCCATTCCTTTCCCATCCATATAACTATCCAATTTATTTTTAATAATTTTTTTTTTTTTTTTTTTTTGCAGTTAGAAACATTAAAAACATACACTCTTAAAAAAAATTACAAATTGAGAAAACTGACAAGCTGCCCCCACCGCACTGCAGCGCCCCCACCGCACTGAAGCCAGGCGATCTAGGAGGTCGGGTCTGTTGTTCGTGGGTCGTCAATGTTGGATGATTAAATCATCTGCTGCTTGTGGTTTGGGGCTTTTGGGGTCGAAAGCTCCATTTGTCCATCAGTTGAGTCGTCCGGAGGCTCCAGGAAGGCGGGAGGCCATAGGCCGGGTTGGTTATGGTAGGCCTGCCTGAGGGGAGATTAAAGGGAGCGTTATTAATGTGGGAAATGTTACCTGTTCATATCAGGCCCTGGCGGCCAGTTGGTAGCTCCAGGGGAGGAGGCAATGGGGAGGGACCAGTCCTCGCTGGTCGCGCACTCGTGGATCAAACAGTCATTCTGGGAGGCCTTTCATTCTGAGGTCCTGCGAATCGGAGCATCAACTGATCTGAGAGGAGATTAAGAAGAGCATAGTTAATGTAAGAAATGCTGCTGTTGAAATAAAGATATAAAAGAGTGGTGCGATTGCCATGAATGATAGCAGATTGATGTCTGTGACCAGCATGCAAGGAATCGCCTGGCTTCAGTGCGGTGGGGGCGCTGCAGTGCGGTGGGGGCAGCTTGTCAGTTTTCTCAATTTGTAATTTTTTTTAAGAGTGTATGTTTTTAATGTTTCTTTGTGTGTCTTGTGTGGGGTGGTGTGGGGGGGGGGGGGTAAGGGGGAAACCGTTTCGGTCGCCTCCTCCACAGAGAGGCGACTTTTTCCAGGTCGCCTCCCCGTGGCGTAACAACGAGGATCGGGCGACCTTTCCCTGTGACGCGCCCGGGGCTTCAGCTGCGACTCTCGGCGTGGAGCGGCCAGCGCGAAGCCTGCAGCTTGGGATCCCTCGCTGGGGACCCAGGAGTGGAAGAAGCTTCCACTCCGACTGCCGGCCCGCGGCCAACTTCTGCCGCGGGCGCGGCATGGCCTTGCCATCGGGAGCGGGGTCCCTCGCTGGGGATCACTGGAGGGGAGCTTTGACTTCGACTGCCGGCCCTGCAGTCTGCAGTGCTTCTGGCTGCGGCGCGAACTTTAAATCACCGACCGCCGGCCTGCAGCCTACACCAAGCTGAAGCCGCGGTCTCCGGTGGGGGAGGCGCCGATTCAGGGCTTACCTTGACTTTCATTCATCTGGATGCCCGCAGCGGCAACTGCGGAGGGTTGAGGTCCCGACCACGGGGGAAAATGGAGGAGGACTGGCCAAATGTTGTGCCTTTCACCACAATGATGAATGCTGTGGTGGATTTTTGTGTTAAATTTTTATTGTGTATTTGTGTGTTCTTTCTCATTGTTCCGCTGCTGGCAAATTCATTTCACTTGCACTTTATGTGCATTATGACGAATAAAACCGTATTGTATTGAATTGTATTGTATCTTGGTCTGTCAATGGCTCGTTGGCTGAGATGACTATGGCTGTGGATTCACTGGCTGTGGCTCTATGTCGGAGATGGCTCGTTGTTTGTGATAGCTCGAGAGTGTAGATGGCTGAGATAGCCATGGATGAGGGTTCTTTGACAGAGTTGGCTCCCTGGTTCTATGGCTTAGAAGGCTCGAAAGCTGAGATGGGCCTCAGACTGTGATGATGCAGTAACTGTGATGGCTAATATAGCTGTGGCTGAAGTTGCTCTACGGCTCTATGGCTGTGTTGGCATTATAGGTGAGATGGCTCGTGGACTGTGATGAATCTAGTGCTGATGGATCTGGGGCTCTATGGCTGAGATGGCTGTGATGGCTCTATGGCTCTATGGCTCCAGAGGTGAGGTGTTTCCATCCCTGAGATAGTTCTATGGCTATGGCTGTATTGGGTCTATAACTGTGATGGCTCCATGGCTGGGTTGGTTCTATGGCTGGGATGGTTCTGGCTGCGATGACTCTTTGGCTGACAAGACTCTATGGCTGAGATGGCTCCATGTCAGTGACGCCTCTGTGTAGGAGACTGATGGGACACCATGTTGATGTCACAGAGGCCGTGTGGGTCACTGACATGGTTGCCTTGGGAACCAACGAGGCCTCTGGAGGAGGAGTGGTCTAGAGGTGAGGCTCCCCGGGGGCGGGCAGAAGGTGTTGGGGTGGCCTGGTGCCAGGGGTGGAGACTGATTGAAGAGATGGGGAAGCCGGTGAATGTATCAAACTTGTTCTCTGCCGTTCCCATGTGGACCTGGGGCCTGACTGGTGGAGTTTTGTGGCAGACCTGCCAACATTGGGTGAGGGTTGAGAGTGAGAAATCTGAACCCACCCTACGACAAGCTACCACCTAGTTGACGTCAAGCTACGTCGACCGGCGACACAATTCCTTGCGAAGTAGGACATCCACCTACGACCACACAGGCGACAACCTAGGACAACCGGTCAACTTGCGCCCACCCGCGACAATACGACAAGCTACGACCCTGTCGGCGACAACTGAAGACGTCACGGCACTAATTGCACTGCACGGTAGCGTTGGGTGGTGGTGCTTCGCATATTGCGTTAAACAAGTAGAGCAGCTATGGATACTATGAGATTCAAAGAAAAAGAAGTACTGACGCTTTTGAAAAATATAAAAGTGGATAAGTCTCTTGGTCCTGACAGGATATTCCCTAGGACATTGAGGGAAGTTAGTGTAGAAATAGCAGGGGCTATGACAGAAATATTTCAAATGTCATTAGAAACGGGAATAGTGCCAGAGGATTGGCGTACTGCGCATGTTGTTCCATTATTTAAAAAGGGTTCTAAGAGTAAGCCTAGCAATTATAGATCTGTTAGTTTGACTTCAGTGGTGGGCAAATTAATGTAAAAGATACTTAGAGATAATATATATAAACATCCTTATAAACAGGGTCTGATTAGGAACAGTCAACATGGATTTGTGCCTGGAAGGTCATGTTTGACTAATCTTGAATTTTTTGAAGAGGTTACTAGGGAAATTGATGAGGGTAATGCAGTGGATGTTGTCTATATGGACTTTAGTAAGGCCTTTGTCAAGGTTCCTCATGGAAGGGTGGTTAAGATGGTTCAATACAGTAGTTGCAAGATGGATTCAACCGTGGCTGAATGGGAGATGCCAGAGAGTAATGGTGGATGGCTGTTTGTCAGGTTGAAGGCAGGTGACTAGTGGGGTGCCTCAGGGATCTGTGTTGGGTCCACTGTTGTTTGTCATGTACATCAATGATCTGGATGAAGGTGTGGTAAATTGGATTAGTAAGTATGCAGATGATACTAAGATAGGTGGTGTTGTGGATAATGAAGTAGATTTCCAAAGTCTGAAGAGAGATTTAGGCCCATTTGGAAGAATGGGCGGAGAGATGGCAGATGTAGTTTAATGCTGATAAGTGTGAGGTGCTACATCTTGGCAGGACAAATCAAAATAGGACGTACATGGTAAATGGTAGCGAATTGAGGAATGCAGTTGAACAGAGGGATCTAGGAATAACTGTGCATAGTTCCCTGAAGGTGTAATCTCATTTGTACAAGGCATTGGTGAGACCAATTCTGGAGTATGGTGTACAATTTTGGTCTCCTAATTATAGGAAGGATGTCAACAAAATAGAGAGAGTACAGAGGAGATTTCTAGAATGTTGCCTGGGTTTCAGCAACTAAGTTACAGAGAAAGGTTGAATAAGTTAGGTCTTTATTATTTGGAGCGCAGAAGGTTAAGGGGGGACTTGATAGAGGTCTTTAAAATGATAAGAGGGATAGACAGAGTTGACGTGGATAAGCTTTTCCTATTGAGAGTAGGGAAGATTCAAACAAGAGGACATGACTTCAGAATTAAGGGACAGAAGTTTAGGGGTAACACGAGGGGGAACTTCTTTACTCAGAGAGTGGTAGCTGTGTGGAATGAGCTTCCAGTGGAAGTGGTGGAGGCAGGTTCAATTATCATTTTAAAATAAATTGGATAGGTATATGGATGGGAAAGGAATGGAGGGTTATGGTCTGAGTGCAAGTAGATGGGACTAGGGGATAATAAATGTTCGGCACGGACTTGTAGGGCCGAGATGGCCTGTATCCGTGCTGTAATTGTTATATGGTTATATGGTGTTATATGGTAACTTAAGCTTAGAAGTTGGGAGTCTAACTTGATACTTCTTTAGTTTGTTTCTGCCCATTTAAAACTAATAATAATAATATATCTTTTATTGTCATTGCACAGAGGTATAACGAGATTTGGAATGCAACATCCATCCGATGTAATAACTTAATTAGCTAAACATTTAGACGCCCAGAGAAACAAGATTTAAAAAAACAGTTAAAACAGTGTAAAGTGCAAATAGATCTGTGCCGGGTCGATGGGCGACGTGACCATCCAAGGGAGAAAGTTCATGGGGGGGGGGCATTCAGCAGGGCCAGGTTCAGAGCAGCTATAGCTCTGGGTATGAAGCTGTTCCTAGTCTGAAGGTGCGGGCGTAGAAGGCATTGTTACATCTGCCGGATGGTAGAAGTTCGAACAGACTATTGCAAGGGTGTGAGGAGTCTTTAGGAATGCCTTCCTGAGGCACCGTGTATTGCAGATGCCCTCCAAGGCTGGTAGCTGTGTCCCAATTATATTTTGCGCTCTGTGGATGACCCGCTGAAGAGCTCTCCTCTCCGCCTCCGTGCAGCTGAGATACCACACAGAGATGCCATATGTTAGGATACTCTGTGTGGTGCAGTGGTAGAAGGTTGTCAGCAGCTGTTGGGGCAGACCTGTCTTTCTCAGTGTTCTCAGGAAGAGCAGTCGTTGCTGTGCCTTCTTGACCAGCGCAGCGGTGTTGGAGGACCATGTGAGGTCCTCTGAAATGTGTGTGCCCAGAAACCTAAAGCTGTACACTCTCTCCATACTGTCCCAGTTGATAAAGATCGGAGTGTATTCCCCAGTATGTGACCTTCTGAAGTTAGTAATCAGCTCCTTGGTCTTAGAGGTGTTTTGGGACGGGTTGTTAGCTGAGCACTAGTCCACCAGTTTCTGCACCTCCGCTCTGTAGTGTTTCATCACCGTTGGTGATCAGCCCGATCACTGTTGTGTCGTCTGCAAACTTGACAATGGTGTTGGTGTCGAATGCAGGAGCACAGTCATGTGTGAAGAGGGAGTAGAGCATGGGCCTCAGTACACTGCCCTGTGATGTGCCGGTACTCAGGGTGAAAGTGGAGAACAGGTGCGGGCCCAGACTCACTGCCAGCGGTCGCTCCGTCAGGAAATTCAGGATCCAATCGCATATCGACGAGGTGAGGCCTAGCTGGTGGACTTTGGTGGTGAGCTTGGTGGGGATGACTGTGTTGAAGGCAGAGCTGTAGTTTATGAAAAGCATCCTCACGTACGTGCCTGTCTTTCCAGGTGAGCCAGGACAGTGTGAAGATGGCATCCTCTGTGGATCTATTTGTCCTGTATGCGAATTGATGCGTCCAGTGAGACAGGGATGCTGGATTTGATATGTGAGAGGATCAGCCTTTCAAAGCACTTCATGGTTATTGGTGATAAATTCCCCAAAATAAAATTAATACACGCTCACTTCACAGATAAATAAACAAAGTAATCATAAACAAAATACATACCGTACAAAGTCACTGTCAGTGAAGCCACCGAACCAAGGTGCAATGATGAGCTGAGATCGGCTGCACGTATAACGTACCCGGACTTGATCTGGTGACGTTACACTATTCCATGTCACGCGGGCATTGGCATAACAAACGTATACATATGCAGCCTATGGGATGCGGCGTCTGGGAGCTCTATGACGGGCATTTTACTTCAGATCGATTGTTGACAGTAGATGCTTATGCATATTAATAGGGTGCGATGGGCTTAAGCCAATCAAATTGCTCATTCTTTACGGGAACCCCACCTACAGAGAACAATAAGAGGCCCTTAACACCAAGAAGCTCATTGTGGACTACAGAAGGTCTAGGGGTGGCACGCACACCCCCATCCATATTATCGGAATGGAGGTGGAACGTATTTCCAGCTTCAGGTTTCTGGGGGTCAACATCTCTGATGGCCTCTCTTGGACCCACAATACCTCAACACTGATTAAGAAGGCTCACCCGCATCTCTTCTTCCTGAGGAGACTAAAGAAGGTCCGTCTGTCTCCTCAGATTCTGGTGAACCTCTACCGCTGCGCCAACGAGCGCATTCCTAACAAATGTATCACAGTTTGGTATGGCAACTGCTCTGTCTCCGACCGGAAAGCACTGCAGAGGGTGGTGAAAACTGCCCGACGCATCACCGGTTCCTCACTACCCTCCATTGAATCTGTCCAGAGCAGGCGATGTCTGCGAAGGGCGCGCAGCATCGTCAAGGACTGCTCTCACCCCAACCATAGATTGTTTACCTTCCTCCCATCTGGGAGGCACTACAGGTCTCTCCGTTCCCGGACCAGCAGGTTCAGGAACAGCTTCTTCCCTGCGGTTGTTACCCTACTTAACTCTACGCCTTGGTGATTGCCAGTCAATCCCCCCTCCTCGGTCACTCCTTCTCCCAGTTACTGGTCTCCCGCACCGGAAATTGCACTACTGCTACTGTATATACATATATATATTTACTGTTCCATTATTCTGTGTTCGCACTTTTGGGTGAGATACTAACTGCATTTCGTTGTCTCTGTACTTGTACACAGCACGATGATAATAAAGTTTTGAATCTGAATCTATTCACATTGGTATATGTGGAGGTGATCTGGAAGCGTGAGAAATTCTGTGATCAGCGTGAAAATTGAGTGAAATGCGTGAGTCTCAAACTCAATGCGTGAGAGTTGGCAGCACTGTGGCGGGCCCAACTGCTCCTCCACTGTGGACATCGTGGTCTTCTTTAATGCCTGCCAGGCAGTGAACGACTGGAGACCTCTGAACAGAGATGTGCTGCAGGAATTGATGCTGAGTACTCTGTTATATTTATGACTTTGTTCCATTACTTCAATCCCAACCCAAAACATCCCTGGTCATTCCCTCCACAAATGCAGCAGGACCAGTTGAGTTCATCCAGCACTTGGTATTTTGGGCATTATTGGATGTCCAGTCCATCATGGGTACTGCCTTCCCCATTATCAAAGAGATTTATAGGAGTTGCTGATTCAAAAATGCAGCCAGCATCCTCAGTGACTCAGAAGATTGAGGGGGGGATCTTATAAGAAGATTGAGGGGGGATCTTATAGAAACTTACAAAATTCTTAAGGGGTTGGACAGGCTAGATGCAGGAAGATTATTCCCGATGTTGGGGAAGTCCAGAACTAGGGGTCACAGTTTAAGGATAAGAGGGAAGTCTTTTTGGACCGAGATGAGAAAATCATTTTTTACACAGAGAGTTGTGAATCTGTGGAATGCTCTGCCACAGAAGGCAGTTGAGGCCAGTTCATTGGCTATATTTAAGAGGGAGTTAGATGTGGCCCTTGTGGCTTAAGGGATCAGGGGGTATGGAGAGAAGGCAGGGATGGGATACTGAGTTGGATGATCAGCTATGATCATATCGAATGGCGGTGTAGGCTCGAAGGGCCGAAAGGCCTACTCCTGCACCTATTTTATATGTTTCTATGTTTCTATGACCTACACCATCCTGGACACGCTCTCAGTTCACTTCTGCCATCGGGAGGAAGATATAGGAGCCTGAAAACTGTAATATCTAGGTTCAGGAACAGCATCTTCCCTGCAGCATATATATGTGTGTGTGTGTGTATATCTATACTACTAAATCTCTGATCTTGACCGCTTTAGGCACACTGTGCTGCGATGTCATTAGAAACGGGAATAGTGCCGGAGGATTGGCGTACTACGCATGTTGTTCCATTGTTTAAAAAGGGGGCTAAGAGTAAACCTAGCAATTATAGACCTGTTAGTTTGACGTCAGTGGTGGGCAAATTAATGGAAAGGATACTTAGAGATAATATATATAAGCATCTGGATAAACAGGGACTGATTAGGAACAGTCAACGTCGATTTGTGCCTGGAAGGTCATGTTTGACTATACTTCTTGAATTTTTTGAAGAGGTTACTAGGGAAATTGACGAGGGTAAAGCAGTCGATGATGTCTATATGGACTTTAGTAAGACATTTGACAAGGTTCCTCATGGAAGGTTTGTTAAGAAGGTTCAACTGTTGGGTATAAATGCAGGAATAGCAAGATGAATTCAACAGTGGCTGAATGGGAGAAGTCAGAGGGTAATGGTGGATGGCTGTTTGTCGGGTTGGAGGCCAGTGACTAGTGGGGTGCCACAGGGATCTGTGATGGGTCCACTGGTGTTTGTCATGTACATCAATGATCTGGATGATGGTGTGGTAAATTGGATTAGTAAGTATGCAGATGATACTAAAATAGGACGGGGGTGTGGATAATGAGGTAGATATTCAAAGTCTACAGAGAGATTTATGCTAGTTGGAAGAGTGGGCTGAAATATGGCAGATGGAGTTTAATGCTGATAAGTGTGAGGTGCTACATCTTGGCAGGACAAATCAAAATAGGACGTACATGGTAAATGGTAGAGAATTGAAGAATGCAGGTGAACAGAGGGATCTGGGAATAACTGTGCACAGTTCCCTTAAAGTGGAATCTCATGTAGATAGGATGGCAAAGAAAGCTTTTGGTGTGCTGGCCTTTATAAATCAGAGCATTGAATATAGAAGTTGGGATGTAATGTTAAAATTGTACAAGGCATTGGTGAGGCCAATTCTGGAGTATGGTGTACAATTTTGGTCGCCTAATTATAGGAAGGATGTCAACAAAATAGAGAGAGTACAGAGGAGATTTACTAAAATGTTGCCTGCGTTTCAGCAACTAAGTTACAGAGAAAGGTTGAACAAGTTGGGGCTTTATTCTTTGGAGCGCGGAAGGTTAAGGGGGGACTTGATAGACGTCTTTAAAATGATGAGAGGAATAGACAGAGTTGACGTGGATAAGCTTTTCCCACTGAGAGTAGGGAAGATTCAAACAAGGGGACATGACTTGAGAATTAAGGGACAGATGTTTAGGGGTAACATGAGGGGGAACTTATTTACTCAGAGAGTGGTGGCTGTATGGAATGAGCTTCCAGTGAAGGTGGTGGAGGCAGGTTCGTTTTTATCATTTAAAAATAAATTGGATAGTTATATGGACGGGAAAGGAATGGAGGGGTATGGTCTGAGCGCAGGTATATGGGACTAGGGGAGAATATGTGTTCGGCACGGACTAGAAGGGTCGAGATGGCCTGTTTCCGTGCTGTAATTGTTATATGGTTATATGGTTATATCCGACAGAACGCCGCCACCTACGGCCGTCATTTTTGGCCTCCTCGCTCAGAGCCTTACGGCTGTGGAGGATTGTTCCCATTGATGACAAATCAGAGAGATATCAATGTTTTTTTTAAATTCACCATTCAGTCTGCTGCCCCTGCTGGAGGGAGCGGGAGGGACTATAAAACCAGGAAGTGGTGTGTCTCACTCACTCTCTGCAAGATGGATGAAGTCAATGGTCACGTCTCCCTGAGCTCTGAATAACTGAACAAATGTCTACTCAACTGTGATTCCCCTTAATGTGGTTTGAAAATGAAAATATGGTTTGTTTGAAATAAAAAGGCACTGCCTGCAAATGGTTGTTCGGGTGCTTTGGCTTGAACTTGAAAGGCACTACTTACTGCAAATGGTGGCTTGGGAGCTTAGGCTTGAAGTTGAAAGGCACTACTTACCGAAAATGGTTGCTTGGGTGTTTCGCTTGAAGTTGAAAGGCACTGCTTACTGCAGATGGTGGTTTGGGTGCTTTGGCTTGAAGTTGAAAGGCACTACTTACTGCAAATGGTGGTTTGAGAGCTTTGGCTTGAAGTTGAAAGGCACTACTTACCGAAAATGGTGGCTTGGGTGTTTTGCTTGAAGTTGAAAGGCACTACTTACTGCAAATGGTGGCTTGGGTGCTTTGATTGAAGTTGAAAGGCACTACTTACTGCAAATGGTGGATTGGGTGTTTTGGTTTGAGGTTGAAAGGCACTACTTACTGAAAATGGTGGCTTGGGTGCTTTGGCTTGAGGTTGAAAGGCACTACTTACTGCAAATGGTGGCCTGGGTGCCTTGGCTTGAAGTTGAAAGGCACTACTTACTGCAAATGATGGCTTGGGTGATGCGGCTTGAAGTTGAATGGCACAACTTACTGCAAATGGTGGCATGAAGAAAGGCACTACTTACTGCAAATGATGGCTTGGGTGCTTTGGCTTGAAGTTGAAATGCACTATTTACTGCAAATGGTGGCTTGGGAGCTTTGGCTTGAAGTTTAAAGAAAATCATCATTCTCTCTGCTGCACCTGCTGGAGGGATGGGGAGGGACTATAAAACCAGGAAGTGGTGTGCCTCACTCAGTGTCTGCCAGATGAATGAGGCCAAGGGTCACGTCCCTCTGAGCTCTGAATAACACTGCACAAATGTATACACAACTGTGTGTACCCTTAATGTGGTTTGAAAATGAAAATATGGTTTATTTGAAGTAAAAAGGCACTGCCTGCAAATGGTTGTTTGGGTGCTTTGGCTTGAAGTTGAAAGGCACTACTTACTGCAAATGGTAGCTTGGGTGCATTGGCTTGAAGTTGAAAGGCACTATTTACTGCAAATGGTGGCTTCGGTGCTTTGGCTCTAAGTTGAAAGGCACTACTTACTGACAATGGTGGCTCGGGTGCTTTGGCTTGAAGTTGAAAGTCACTACTTACTGCAAATGGTGGCTTGGGTGTTTTACTTGAAGTTGAAAGGCACTACTTACTGCACACGGTGGCTTGGGTGCTTTGGCTTGAAGTTGAAAGGCACTACTTACTGCAAATGGTGGCTTAGATGCTTTGGCTTGAGGTTGAAATGCAGTACTTACTGCAAATGGTGGCTTGGGTGCTTTGGCTCTAAGTTGAAAGGCACTACTTGCTGAAAATGCTAGCTTGGGTGCTTTGGCTCTAAGTTGAAAGGCACTACTTACTGAAAATGGTGGCTTGGGTGCTTTGGCTTGAAGTTGAAAGGCACTTTGTACTGCAAATGGTGGCTTGGGTGTTTTGGTTTGAGGTTGAAAGGCACTTCTTACTGCAAATGGTGGATTGGGTGCTTTGGCTTGAGGTTGAAAGGCACTTCTTACTGCAAATGGTGGCTTGGGTGCTTTGGCTTGAAGTTGAAAGTCACTACTTACAGCAAATGGTGGCTTGGATGCTTTACTTGAAGTTGAAAGGCACTCCTTACTGCACATGGTGGCTTGGATGCTTTGGCTTGAAGTTGAAAGGCACTACTTACTGCAAATGGTGGCATGAAGTTGAAAGGCACTACTTACTGCAAATGCTGGCTTGGGTGCTTTGGCTTGAAGTTGAAAGGCACTACTTACTGCAAATGGTGGCTTGGGTGCTTTGGCTTGAAGTTGAAAGTCACTACTTACTGCAAATGGTGGCTTGGATGCTTTACTTGAAGTTGAAAGGCACTACTTACTGCACATGGTGGCTTGGGTGCTTTGGCTTGAAGTTGAAAGGCACTACTTACTGCAAATGGTGGCTTGGGTGCTTTGGCTTCAAGTTGAAAGGCACTACTTACTGCCAATTGTGGCATGAAGTTGAAAGGCACTGCTTACTGCAAATGGTGGCTTGGGTGCTTTGGCTTGAAGTTGAAAGGCACTACTTACTGCAAATGATGGCTTGGGTGCTTTGGCTTGAGGTTGAAGGGCACTACTTACTGCAAATGGTGGCTTGGGTACTTTGGCTTGAAGTTGCATTATTTACTGCAAATGGTGGCGGGTGCTTTGGCTTGAAGTTGAAAGGCACTACTTACTGCAAATGATGGCTTGGGTGCTTTGGTTTGAGGTTGAAGGGCACTACTTACTGCAAATGGTGGCTTGGGTAATTTGGCTTGAAGTTGCACTATTTACTGCAAATGGTGGCTTGGGTGCTTTGGCTTGAAGTTGAAAGGCACTACTTACTGCAAATGGTGGCTTGCGTGCTTTGGCTTGAAGTTGAAAGGCACTACATACGGCAAATGGCGGCTTGGGTGCTTTGTCTTGAGTTAAAAGGCACTACTGCAAATGCACTTTCTTCCTGTTTGCACTGTATATTGATTTTAGATAAAACGCTACCTCTTACGGCTGTGTTTTTTGGCCATCTTACTCAAACCCCCCTCCGCTGAGTAGGTGCAGAGAATTATTCCCATCAATGAAAAATAAAAGTGTTATTAGTTGTCAAATCTTCTAATGTATTTGCAGATTCCCCGCTTGAAATGGATTTGATTTATCTACCCCGAAATGATGAAATGGATTCACTCAGACCAAACACTTCTTTTCCACCTTTTTTATTTTCGCCTCCTTTTATTTTGGCAGTTTAGTCTTTAGCTGTTTTTGGCAGTTTTAGTATTTACCAGTTTTGGTCTTTATCAGTTTTGGTCTTTATCAGTTTTGGTCTTTATCAGTTTTGGTCTTTATCAGTTTTGGTCTTTATCAGTTTTGGTCTTTATCAGGTGAAAAACCGGCTGCCAATCGGGTCTGTAGAAAATCAGTCCTGCTTGGTACTGTTCAAGTTTTGCCGCTCGCAAGTCCCTTGTGTCTCCTTCACTGGCTTCTGGTGCTGTGTGCCCTTTTGACCCCCGGGCAGAACTCGGCAGGCTGTGGTTCCGCCCACTTTAATCACTGTCTCGTGATTTCAATGCAGCATTTCTCTGCACCTGTTCTTTCATTTCAGTTTGACTTGACACCTCCCACTCGATCTTCCAATGGAACCACTTGAACTTGGTCTTTATACGCTACCAGTCGAACTGTTTTGGTGCTTGGGTAAGTTGTACCCAATTGCGCAGCACAAAAAATGTCTTTTAGAGCATTTTCGTGTTCTCTTATTGTAATGACTCCTGTCAAAGAGATGGCCTCCCACTTTGGATTGTTTAGGGCTTTGTTCTTGCCAAGAAACCGCTTCGCTGCTCTCCAAATCCATGCGACTGTCTTGATCAGTCGAGTTAGAACGCTGAACCGCTTGACATCAACAAGGTTCTGAATAGCTGACCCCGCAGGTGGTCTCTTTGGGCTTGTTGGTTCCGGTTCTTGGTTCTCTACTTTGGCTCTTGATAGTGCTGCAACAAAAGCTTTCTTCTGTAACTTGTTGATGTTCTCTCTGGCAGTGGCAGCCAGTTCTTTAGCTGATTTTGTTGGCCACTCACTCACAGGCAATACCAGGAACTTCGGTCCATTTTGCCACTCCGAATACTGATCAAGGTCTTGAGGGCTGGCACCTCTGGTGATTACATCAGTGATGTTTTGTGGGCCAGGAATCCACCGCCAGTCCTGAATGTTGGTGCTTGTTTGAATCTCTCCAATCCGATTGGCGAAGAATGACTGAAATCCGTAGCTTTCTCGCTTTTTTGCACCAAGGATTGTTTGGCTATCCACAAGATGATACCACTTCTCCACTTGAATTTGACTGTGTAGCTCAAAATACCTCTTTAAGCGTGAGGCGAACACTGCTCCGCACATCTCTGCTTTAACAGCGTCTCCTCTGTGGTCCAAGGGAGTTAACTTGGCCTTGGATTCCACAAGTCTGACAATTTGGCCATGGTCTGAATCCGTCAGAAAAGGTGATTCCCAAGGGTTCAGTTGCGGAGCAAGAGGGAGTCGGTGCCCTGACGAACTTGACTTTTCCAAGTTGTACGTACTCTTCAAAGAGCTTAATTGCATCCTCCCTGAGTCCATCTGAGAGTGCCATGTTCCATGTGTCTCTGACCGAACAGCTTCCCTCTTTTGCTTCTTGGAAAGCTCTGCGTACTAGAATCGCTCCCTTTTGCTTAACAGGAGCCACTATGCCGATGGGATCATATAGCCCTGCTACCTGGCTGAGAAGCTCTCTTCTTGTTAGGGGATTTGGCGTCTGAGTTTTGATTTGCTCTTGTAGAAGGCCTTGACCAAGCCGCATCTTTTTCTTTCTCTTGGAGAAATTGATTCCCACCATAACGTGGAGCATGTTCTCTTCAACAATGTAGCCCAGACCAAGTGCCTTGTTATCATCATCATGCATTTGGTTTGGTAGGATTATGCTTTTTGTTTTGCTTTTCTTTAAAGCATCACTGTCCTCCTTCCTCCCACTTTGGCCAGACAGAACCCAAGGCTTGAGCTCAAACCCACCAGCGTTTAGGATTCGTTCCACATTTGCTGTGATGATTCTCAACTGGTCGAGGCTGTTGTGAGATGTGAGGATGTCGTCAACATAGCTGTCTTTCTAGAGTACTTGCTGCTCATCCTTGAGGTGGGTAAAAGAAGGAAGATTAGCAGTCTCACGCATTGCCAACTGTGCAATGCACCCCGCAGGCTTGTCTCCGATGTTCACTCTTGTGATAGCATACTCTCCCAGCTCCTCGTCCTCGGAATCTCGCCAGACGAATCTGTGTAAGTGTACTTCACGGTCCTCCAACCAGACTGAGTTATACATCTTCTTTATGTTTCCCAGAGCAGCATAGATTCCGCCTCTGAATCTGAGGAGGACGGCGCGAATTTGGTTGAGGACGTCTGGACCTTTCATCAGCAAATCATTTAAGCTGACAGCATTGCACTTTTGGCTGCTGTTCCACACTAGTCTCACTGGGGTTGTGACAGAGTGGGGGTTTGGAGCAATAAGGTGACTCAGATACCACACTGGTCCCTTCCAGTTTGCAATCATGTCTTCGGACAATTTGATTGCAGCCTTTCGGTCCACCATGTCGTGCACCTGAGCTGTGTAGGCACTTTTCCATTCAGGTTCTCTGGATAGCTGCCTCTCCGTCCTGAGAAATATGGCTTCCACTGTCCTTTTATTATTTGGTAGAGAAGCTGGGTCTTCCACCCAAGGATAGCTAGCATGCCAATGTGGGCCTTTACTGTGACGGTCTCCTGTTACGTAGGTGAGGCCTTCCCTTACTGCTTCGAGCTCTCACTCTTCAGCAAGAGTCATTTCTTTTCCGCCTGGCTGGCAGTTTCCACAGCGGCAACCCCCGCACTTTGGCTCGCATGCTGCTCCAATGCTATCCCACTTCCACCAATCCAAGAAGTCCCGATTGGCGGTTGATGTACGTGACTTCTGAACTTTGACGGCGACCTGTCCGTTTGGTGAAAGTTCCTCAGGGACTGGGGCAGTGAGCTCCTCATACTTTGAAGCAGCTGCTCTCATTGATCTTGCGAAGTGTGTTTTGGACATGTGGGCTGACATGGTAAGCTTCTCAAACAGCTCAGGATGACAACCTCCAACAGTCTTTCCCAGTGGTCCATCCCACAGAATGAGATCTCCAACAGTTCTAATCCTCTGAGGCGCTAGCTGACCTTCTTTATGGCTTATGAGCAAATGTATCTCTTTTGGTCTCACAAGTTCCTCAAGTGGGACGTCTGGAAAGAACTTTTGTAGCAGCTGTGGTGTCACATGTTTGTGAAAATCTGCAATGCTGTCCAATCCATAACAAACTAACTGATGCGACTTGAGTGTGCCCTTGGGAGTCTTCACTCGGATCTTTAGAAGGTAGCGCCTCGTCTCTACGTGGACCTTCATCCCCCCAACTCCATGGACGATAAGCGTGATGTCTTCACTCCTAAGGTTCAGTCTACTCGCAGCCTTGTGAGTTATGTAGTTGGTATATGAAGCCAAGTCAATTAATGTCCCAACCTTTTGTCCAGCATTTGCTACGACCTCCAGAAGCATCATAATCACTGGATGCTCTTGCAGTCCACCTTCCTTTAGGAGGCTTGGCTGATGCTTTGCAGTGTTGAAGGCTCTTGATGCAGTGTTCGAGAACACATCTTGGCATTGTTTTGCCTACTCTGGTGGAAGTTTGCTGAAAAACTCCTCTTGGCCCACTGTATATTTCTTCTTGCCTTTATCTTCATCTGGACCAAATTTACTCCTTCTCTGAACCACACTGCTTTTCCTCATCTCATTATTGGGGCACAGATAAAAATTATGCTCAGGAGTCTGTTCATCCTTGCAGATTTGATTTTTACACAGATATGCAGGTTTGCAGTATGAACCATCATCATGAACTTCAAGACACTTCTTGCATGGTCCCAACTTCTTTACTGCAGCTCTTTTCTCTGTCAGCTTTAGCCCTCGAAACTGCTTGCAGAAGTACAGCTTCCTTTTATGCTTTACGTCACCACAGACTACACAACTTGTGTGGTCATTTCCTGACTTGGTAGACTTGGTTCTGGCATGTCTTGGTTCAGTCCGAGTTTCCTTTCTACTCGGCTTCTCGTCCCTCATTTGCTCGAGCTGTTAGTATATGCTCTCCTGCTCTTTGAGAAATGACAAGAGACTGTCAAATCGTTTCTCTGGTGCCACAGCATTCCTCTTGTCAGCTACATAAACCAGCCATTCCTTCTTGAGGGTTTCTGGAAGCTTGGTTTCAATTGATTTTGTCATCAGTGGATTTTTAATTGCGCCTGTGTCTCCGAGATCGCTCAAGACCTTAAGCGCCTTTTCCACAGCTTGAATTAATTCCACTATTTTACGTGGCTGATGTCCTCTGACAGGTGGGATTCTCTGAAGCTCCTCCACTATCTCAATAGCAATAGCTGTTTGATTTCCAAACCGGTTCTCTAGGACACGAACTATATCATCTGCAGTGTTATAACTTGTGAGGCGGAGGTCTCTTGTAATTTTGTCCTCCAGACTGTCCAGCAATTGAACCTTCTTCACCTCATTTGATCCAGTGGGTTCACCTTGCTTTTGCAGTGCTTCCCAATCCTTCCTCCATCTATAAAAGTCACGCTTGTTTCCAGTAAACTTAGGAAGGGCCGTGGGCCTCAGTCTGATGGCTGGTGAAGGATAATTGAAAGCATTCACCGCTTGTGCTAATCCTTCAGCGTCCTTCTTTATTCTTGCCTGTATGAAGTCAGCCTTCCTGGAAACCAGCTTGGGGACGAGAAGCTCGAGTGTTCTTAGGTGTTTCTGGAAGCTCTCTTGCTCATCCAGAGGGACCCAACGTTTCCACCGACTGTACGTCTCCTTTGCAGTCTCTACCAGTTTCTGCAGGTGGTTAAGCATGAATTCATATGCTTCTTGGTTGCTATTTGATGGTGCGGTGGCAGCAGCAAGTTCACATGCACCATTTGCTGTCTGTAGTGAGGTGGATAATTCAACATTTCCAAAGTTTGCCCATAGAGTGTCCTGGATGAGCCCTTTGACCTCTTTTAGTTTTGACTCGCACTCCTTTGCAGTCTTTGCCAGGTCGGCTTTTTGCTGTTCAGTTAACACAGTTTCCTCATCTGCGTCCAGCTCCGCCTCCAGCTCTGCAATGAGTCCAGCCTCCACATCGTCATTGGCTTCCATGACCTTTTCGGCCTCCTGCATGAGTTTGTTGAAATTGTTCCTGAGCTCCACTTCAGACATTTCTTTATGGTTCCTAATGATGCTGTTAACAAGGCGAGAGAATGCCCGTTTTGCTGTTGTCCTCTCCACCTTGAGCTGCTCAGCTGACTTTCCAGTAACTTCATCAGCCATGATTTATCTTGACTTAACTGTCTCTTTTCCAGGTTTCCAGATCTCCTGGCCCCGCCCGGTTTTTCACTGTCAAGTCTTCTAATGTTTTTGCAGATTCCCCGCTTGAAAGGGATTTGATTTATCTACCCCGAAATGATGAACCGGATTCACTCAGACCAAACACTTCTTTTCCACCTTTTTTATTTTCTCCTCCTTTTATGTTGGCAGATTAGTCTTTAGCAGTTTTTAGCAGTTTTTAGTATTTATCAGTTTTGGTCTTTATCAGTTTTGGTCTTTATCAGTTTTGGTCTTTATCAGTTTTGGTCTTTATCAGTTTTGGTCTTTATCAGGTGAAAAACCGGCTGCCAATCGGGTCTGTAGAAAATCAGTCCTGCTTGCCTTTTCTGGCTATCGCGGCAGTCTTTTCGGACAGTCCTTTTGATTTACTGTTCAAGTTTTGCCGCTCGCAAGTCTCTTGTATCTCCTTCACTGGCTTCTGGTGCTGTGTGCCCTTTTGACCCCCGGGCAGAACTCGGCAGGCTGGGGTTCCGCCCACTTTAATCACTGTCTCGTGATTCCAATGTAGCATTCACTGCACCTGTTCTTTCATTTCAGTTTGACTTGACATTAGTGTTTAAAAATGTTGAGAATCTCTATCCTGTCAATCACGCCCTGAAAGCCACACCTTTTCCGGTGGGAGGGGGAGGGGTTATAACACCCGGAAGTGTGGGTGTGGCTCGGTCTCTGCATGATGGGGAGGGAGAGGTCATGACTCTGTCTGAGCTGTGAATCAACTGAACACACTGAATGTCTACTGAACTGTGGGTTTGGTGTTTTGTGTGGTTTTATGGTGGTTTCACCCTGCTTGAAGTGGAATGAAACTGCACTTGAATTTGGCGGCCTTGCATCCTGCTTGAAGTGGTATGAAACTGCACTGAATTTGGTGGCCTTGCACCCTGCTGAAAGTGGTATGAAACTGCACTTGAATGTGATGGCCTTGCAACTTGCTTGAAGTGGTTGGAAACTGCACTTGAATTCGGTGGCCTTGCACCCTGCTCATAGTGGTAAGAAACTGCACTTGAATTTGGAGGCCTTGCACCCTGCTTGAAATGGTAGGAACGTGGATTTGAATTTGGTGGCCTTGCATCCTGCTTGAAATGGAATTTCAAGGAATAGTCATGAGTCAACTACCAGCCCACCAGCCGTGAGTGAGCTGCCAGTAGATCAGGCTTGAAGGACCGAGCTGCCACCCCAAGAACCCATACCAGCACTCCAGGAGGCTCCCCACTGGCCACCAATATTGGAATTGGTGGAGAGGTGGAATATTGCGTCGGGGGACCAGCCCTCCCGTGTGAACATGGGACCCAACGGGTCCCACTTAGTCTAGTATATATATATATATATATATATATATATCTTATCTATCTCTATATATTTAAAACTCTCTTTCGTGCATACGCATTCTATTTCTGGAATATTGCTTTTAGCCATTTGTGTATCTCCTCCTAACCCCGACGCGGTAATAGAGAATTTTTGACATATTCCGGTCGAGTTTTTCCTCGTGAATCCAGCCATTTGAAAATTTGAAAAATTGGTTAATTATTTCCCCCACCTTTTTAGTAAAAAACATCACAATTTTTTAATCGTACTGCTGATGACGCCACAATGCCTTCGCTCGAGCCCCAGCCCCGCCCCCTCCCCCCGCCTCTATGTTGAAGCACGTGATCAAGTAAAAAAACTGCTATTCTGCCTTAGTGATGATAAAAACCCATTTGCTCAGTTCCAATAGTTTAGTGTGTTTTTTTCCCACCTAAAGGAGATCTCATTAATTTAAAGCAGCCAATTGGGGCTGTTGGGGTCGCAACTGTTTACCATATATATTAATCATTTGGAAGAGGGAATTAGGAGCAACACTAGTAAGATTGCGGATGACACAAAGCTGGGTGGCAGTGTGAACTGTGATGAGGATGTTAGGAGGTTGCAGGGTGACCTGGACAGGTTGAGTGAGTGGGCAGATGCGTGGCAGATGCAGTATTATATAGATAAATGTGAGGTTATCCACTTTGGCGGCAAAAACAAGGGGGCAGATTATTATCTCAATAGGGTTAGTTTAGATAAGGGGGAGGTGCAGCGAGACTTGGGCGTCCTTGTACACCTATCACTGAAAGTTGGCTTACTGCTACAGCAGGCATCGAGAAAGCTAATGGAATGTTGGCCTTCATAACAAGAGGATTTCAGTATAGGAGTAAAGAGGTTCTTCTGCAGTTGTATAGGACTCTGGTGCGACCACCTCTGGAGTATTGTGTACAGTTTGGTCTCCTAATTTGAGGAAGGACATCCTTCGGGGGAATGCGAATTTTTGTCGTATCCCCCTTCTCTGCCTCCGTCTGCGCTGAGGCCTAATGGCGGAGCTGGCGACCTCGAGACTCCGGAGGCAGAGCCAGTCAGGACTTGCCCTGGGCTCGCTCCCGTGAGGGCGGCCCGGCTCGGGGCTGGAACGGCGCTCCCGTGAGGGGCTGTGACGCTCCCGTCCGGGCGGCCTGGCGCTGGTCTGAGACTTTCCCGTGAGGGGCTGTGGCGCTCCCGTCGGAGCGGCCCAGCTCGAGGGAGGTACGGCGCTCCCGTCGGAGCGGCCCAGCTCGAGGGTGGAATGGCGCTCCCGTCGGAGAGGCCCAGCTCGAGGGTGGAATGGCGCTCCCGTCGGAGCGGCCCAGCTCGAGGGTTGAACGGCACTCACGTGAGGGCGATCCGGCTCGGGGCTGGAACGGTGCTCCGGTGGCTGGGACGGGGTTCTGGCGGCGGTGACCTGAGTCCGGGGTTCAGCCGCGGGCCAGCGGCTGCGTCCGCTGGACTGGAGGGCGGCAGCTTAGACCACCCCGGGCCGCGGTGTTTGAGCCGGCCCGTTTGCGGGGTTCGGTGAGCCGCGGGACTGTCTGTGCCATCGCCCGGTGGGGTATCGCCTCAGCGCAGAGGGAGAAGAGGAGGGAAGAGACTGCAGCCCTAAGATTTTTGCTTCCACCACTGTGAGGAGGTGCTTGGAGGACTCACTGTGGTGGATGTTAATTTGTGTTTATTGTTGTTTATTATTGTATTATTGTATGTGTGACTGCAGGCACGAAATTTCGTTCAGACCGTAAGGTCTGAATGACAATAAAGTTAATTCTATTCTATTCTATTCTATTGTGATTGAGGCAGTGCAGCATAGGTTCACGAGATTGATCCCTGGGATGGCGGGACTGTCATATGAGGAAAGATTGAAAAGACTAGGCTTGTATTCACTGGAGTTTAGAAGGATGAGGAGGTATCTTATAAAAACATATAAAATTATAAACGGACTAGACAAGCTAGATGCAGGAAAAATGTTCCCAATGTTGGGCGAGTCCAGAACCAGGGGCTACAGTCTTAGAATAAAGGGGAGGTCATTTAAGACTGAGGTGAGAAAAAACTTTTTCACCCAGAGAGTTGTGAATTTATGGAATTCCCTGCCACAGAGGGCAGTTGAGGCAAAGTCACTGGATGGATTTAAGAGTGAGTTCGATAGAGCTCTAGGGGCTAGTGGAGTCAAGGGATATGGGGAGAAGGCAGGCACGGGTTATTGATAGGGGATGATCAGCCATGATCACAATGAATGGTGGTGCTGGCTCGAAGGGCGAATGGCCTCCTCCTTCACCTATTTTCTATGTTTCTAATCCGCTGCTGCATTTACACTGTATGCTCACCCGAGAACCCAAGTGTGTCTTGCGCTCCGCCCCGCCCACAACCTTAAAGGCCCTCCCCACCCCCGAAGTCTTGACTGAGGTCCTTTGGTTGAAGCGTGCCCCGCTGCCCGCTCGCTGCCTCCTCTTCCCCCCTCCTATCCCCCCCCCATCCGTTTCCAACTAACCTTTCATCGCCGCTGATAACCACAGCATTACCAGAACATTCTGAGCGCCTCAGCGGTTTACGCACGTTGTCATTTCGCTCTCTCAGCCTCCGTCTCCCTCCCTCTGTCTCTCGGCCCATCTGTGTCCCTCTCTGTGAACGAGCAAGTTCTGCAGATCCCGAGGTCACCGGCGGGCTGGGAGATGCGATGCCTCGGCGCTGAGGCTGGCTCTGAGGCCGACGGCTGCTGCTGCTGCTGCTCCGGCCCCGCGCGGCGGGCTCTGGGGGACAGAGAGATCCTGGGGGGGTGAAGAGGGAGAGTGGGGGAAGAGGGGAATAGAGGGAGATGTGTGGGGAATAGAGGGAGATGTCGGCAGTGGGGGAGGTGAGGAGGGATAGTGGGGGATAGAGGAGGTGAGGAGTGTGGGTGATAGGGGATAGAGGGATAGGAGGGAGGTAGGGACTACCCAACCCCTCAAACTCGCCCCCCTGCTCCCTCTCTGCCCCACTCCCCAACCCCCTCTCTCCGTCTATCTCCCCCTCCCTCCCGCCTACACTTCTCTCCCCCCTACCCCTCTCCCCCTCCCTCCCCACTCTTCCTACTCTCTCCCCTCACTCCCTCCTTCAAAGTCCGGTTGAGCTTCGGTTCGGCGGCTGTTACCGTTGCGCGGGCGGACAGCTCGATGGGAAAGTGGCCCTGGCTCTTGGACAGGCCGTCTGTGGAAACCTGCGATTCCTCCGTTGATCGCAGGGACACGGGGAATCGTGACACCTTTTCTTCTGCCTTTACCTCCTCCCCCTCCCCCTCCCTCTCTATTCCCTACCCTCCCTCTCTACCGCCCCCCCCCCCTCTCTACCGCCTCCCCCTCCCTCTCTCCCACCTCTCCCTCATTCTCTACCTCCTGCTCCCTCCCTACCCGCGGAGGTCTCCGGGGGCAAGGAGAGGCTGTGCTCGAGGACCCTCGAGATCCTGGGAGGTGATGAGGGAGAGGAGGGTGTAGGGAGGGAGAGGGGGGAAATGGAGTGGTGAGGAGGAAGAGTGGGGGAAGAGGGGAATAGAGGGAGAGGAGTGGGGGAGATAGGGAATGGGGAATAGAGGGTCCCTCTCCCCATCTCCTCCCCTCCCACCCACCCTCACCCCTCTCCCTCCCCCCTACCCCTCTCTCCCACTTCCCCGCTCCCCTTCCCATCCCCCTCTCTCTCCCTTCCCACTCTGCTCCCCCTCCCCACCCCCTCTCCCCGTCTCCTCCCCCCTCCCCTCCCCACCCCTCTCCCACCCACCTTCCCCCTGCCGCTCTCACCCCCTTCCCGCTCTCCTCCCCCACCCCCTCTCTCCCTTTCCCCATCCCCTTTCCTCCCTTCCCCTCAACACTCTCTCCCTCTACTCCTCCCCCACTCCTCGCCCTCCTCCCCCTCCCTCCTTCCCCTCTCCATCTCCCCGTCTCCTCCCCCTCACCCCCCTTCTCTCCCTGCCTCTCCATCCCCTCTCCATCCCATCTCCCCAATCCCTCCACTCCCCCTCTCTCCCCTCATCTCCCTCCCAGCCCTCTATTTCTCTCTCTGCCCCTCGAGATAGGGCGGGGATGGGGTAAAAGGAGCCAAAGAATAATATTAATATATCAAGGCGGGGTGGTTAGTATGTGTGTTTGTGTGTGTTTGTGGGGGGGGGGTGTTTAGTGTGTGTGATGCCGCAGCCGCCCCCCCCCCACAACTGCGTGTTGAGTGGATGGGACCATCTCCCCTCCCCCTACCTCTGCCTTCCCTCTCCCCTCCCCTCCCCCTCCTCACCCTCTCCCCCTTCTACCTCCTTTCATCACCCCCCCTCATCCCCATCCCCTCTCCCTCTGCATGTTTGGGGTGTGGTTAGTGTGTGTGTGAGACGCCGCAGGTTCCCTCCAGCCCCGCAACCCAATGGGTCACCCTTGCTCTAGTAACTATTAAAACTCTCGACGTTTGTACGTTGGCTTGTACGGACTCTATTTCGCGAATATTGCTTTTAGCCTTTTTTGTATCTCTTCCTAACCCCGACGTGGTAATGGAGATATTTTTACATATTTCGGGACAGTTTTTCCTTGTGAGTCCAGCCATTTGAAAATTTGGTTAATTATTTTCCCACTTTTTTAGTTAAAAACATCACAATTGAAAAAATCATACTGCTGCTGACGTCACAATGCCTTTGCTGGAGCCCCCGCCCCCCACCTCTGTGTTGAAGCACGTGATACGTGATCATCATGGCGGCTGTTGTTCCCCGCCCCTCCCTCAACTCGCCCCAAAACCCAGATATTAAACATATCTTCTATCTATCTATAATATAAAAGTGTGTGTGACTTGTGGCTGCCAGCCTTTGATTCGTTGCTACGCCAACACCAGACACAGAATCGTCGAGATTTTTTCCATTTCGATAGAGATTTCACTTTTCATTCTAAGTATCCAGTCCTGATTAAATTTCGTCGTGTTTATGTACACATTTTTAATAAAATCCTTCTCCCCCCCCCCCCAAATTTCAAAAGAAAACAGCATCACACCCATAGAATGATGGTGAACGTTCCATCGTGTGATGTCACAATGCCCAATGCTCGCAGATGTCCAATCGGAATGGATCCATTTACATATGCCTTTGCAGCAGCCCCAGTCCCTGGTGAACGTTCCATCGTGTGATGTCACAATGCCCAATGCTCACATATGTCCAATCGGAATGGATACATTTACATATGCCTTTGCAGCAGCCCCAGCCCCTCCCCCCACCCCCGCAGCCTGTGTCGAAGCGCGTCACCACGTGTGTGGGAATAGAGAAAGAGGATTGGGGGTGATAGGGAATGGGGAAAAGATGGACTGTCCTTACCCCTCCCCCTTCCACTCTCCCTCCCCACTATTTCCCCTCTCTCCCCCCACCCCTCTCCCTCCACACTCTTCTCCCTCCCCCACCCCATCTCCCTCCTCCCGCCCCCACACCTCTCTCTCCCTCCCTCTCCCCCCCTCCCCTGTCCCTCTCTCCCCCTCCCCATCCCTCTCTCCTCCCCTTCTCCATCTCCCTCTCCTCACCCCTCTACCTCTCCTCCTCCCACCCCCATCCCTCTCTCCCCCACCCCCTTCCCTCTCTTCCCCACCCCCTCCCCCTTCCGTCCCCACCCACTTCCCTCTCTCCCCCACCCCCTTCCCCCTCTATCCACACTCTTCCACCTCTACCCCCTACCCCACTCCCTCTTCGCCTCCCGCCCCTCTCCCCCACACCTCTCTCCCCCTCCCCTCTCTCCATCTCCCTCTCCTCACCCCTCTCCCTCTCCTCCCCCTCCTACCCCCATCCCTCCCTCCCCCACCCCACTTCCCTCTCTATCCCACCCCCTTCCCTCTCTCCCCCCGCCTTCTTCCCCCTACCCCTCTGTCCCTCTTCCACCACTCCTCCTACCCCTCCCTCCCCACTACCACTTCTCTCCCCCTTACCCCACCCCTCTCCGTCCCCCACCACTCTCTTTCCCCCCTCCTCTCTCCCCACCTGCTCTCTCCCCACCTCCTATCTCCCCTCTACTCTCTCTAACCCCTCCCCCTCTCCGCTCCCCTCTACTCTCTCTAACCCCCTCCCCCTCTCTCCCCCATCTCTCTTCCCCACTCTCTCCCTCTCGCCTCCCCCTCACCCCTCTCTAGCCTCCTCTCTCCCCTCTACTCTCTCTAACCACCTCCCCCCTCCTCCACCCCCTCTCCCCTCCTCCAATCCCTCCCCTCCTCAACCCCCCTCTCCCATCCCCCCTCCCCTCCACCCCCTCCCTTCCTCCCCCTCTCTCTCGCCTCATCTCTCCCCCCTCCTCTCCCTCCCCTCTCCCCACCCCGTCTTATTTTACTAAAATTGTTCACCAATCTGATATATTAAAAAATCTAACTGCTGAGTGGATGACGTCACAATGCCTTTGCTCCTCACGGCCAGCTGCGCAGAATTTGCCGCCCCCCCCCGCGCTCTGGATCGAAGCCGATGACAAGTTACGTTAAACCCCCTCCCTGACTCATAGTCATTTTGTCGCCTCCCGGCTCACAGTCCACTCGCACTTTTTTTCTCACGGCTGTGGCATGCAACAGACACCTGAGCCGGCTCACGGACTCGCCAGCTGCAGCCCCCGCACCACCATCTGAAGGGGCCGTTCCCCAAGCCGGGAGGGATGGAGGGATCTCCCCGTCCGTCTGCTCCTGGGCCCGGCCAAGACGGCCACCCGCGGGCAACCGACAGCCGCACTGTGGTCGACCGCCCACCCGCCCCTCCTCCGGGCCCACGCCCGCACATCCCCGGAGAGGGAACACGTGGTGTGCACGGGGACGCCGGAGGCCCTCCGCGAACGCTGGTCACCGCAGGAGGTCGAGCCATCCGTTTAGGCTGTGGGCCGAACATCAAAAATGTGTCTAGAAATCGGTTTTCATGACCCACGTCATGGAACTACATGAAATTTTCCACAGATTTAGAAGAAATTTACTTGAGAAGGATGTCATAACTCCTCAGTGCCAAACATTGCACATTAATTAATTAAACTAATTAGAAAATGAGATCGGGAAAGTAAGCGCCATCTGGTGGCCAATGCCCATATTACGCTATGGGGAGCCTATTTCCGTGTTGCAGTCCATTTAAACTATATATTATTATACCTATATATATATAACTTGTAAATATGACAGTAATATATAATTAATAATAATTATATTATATAAAAATAATATGATGAATATAATTGTGTGTGTTTTTTTAATGACTGTCGCAGAGGCCCTGCTCCTGAACCAGCCTAATTAATGGATGAGGGCAGTTCTTGTGGGTTCCTCCCTTTACTGAACCCCACTGACTGCCAGTGTGCAGAGTGGGGGTGATGGCCATAATGGGACTGGGGCAGTGCCAGACTGGGGGACAGTCCTGTATGGCATCTTCCAGTCGCTTTAATAGGAAATTTAATGAGACTGCAGCAGAGTTTTAAGGGCTCATGAACCTGCCTAATTAAAGGGTCAGGACAGATCCTCTAGGTTTCCCCGTTTACTGAACCTCGCTGACTGCCATAGTGGGGAGAGTGGGGGTAATGGCCATAGTGGGACTGGGGCAGTGCCAGGCTGGGGGACAGACCTGTAAGAGACCTGTCTTATTTCTGATGTAAATGTCACATCCCGGCCAAGAATCGAATGCTCTGATGTTTACTCGATGAGTATTCATTTTAAGCTACAATGAGCTTATATTTATGTTAGAGATGGTGCCTTTGCAAATGAGGGCTATTACCTTTAACCTAAAAGAACTAAAAGTGTTGCATTGTTTATCTCTAGTTTGTGTGTGTGTCTGTGTATACCTTTCAAACGTGTATCTGTGGATCTGTGGATGTAAGTGTGGATGGATGTACGTGTGCATGTATGTGTGGATGTGTGTGTGGATGTGTACATGTATGTCTGCGTGTGAATGGATGTGTGTGTGTGTGTGGATTTATGTGTGCATGTATGTGTGTGTTTGCATGCATGGAAGTGTGCGTACGGATGGATGTGTGTGTGGATGTGTGTATGTATGTATGTGTGGATCGGTGGGTGGACGGTCGCAGTCATTCACCAGCACGCCATTATCATAAGTAATTCACTCATTGTTTAAATAATTTGACCAAATAAACAGTGAAACGATCGACATTAAAATTAAACTTTATATAATCATTTATTTACCCAATTTATTTTGTTTACCTAACATCTGATCTTCATCTGAATATTCTTCATCAGATTCAAAGTCTTTTGAAGTGACGATAGCACTCTGTATGATAACCCGGGATACACTGCTGTCTCATCCTCATTCACACAGAGAGTGGTGAGTCTCTGGAATTCTCTGCCACAGAAGGAAGTTGAGGCCAGTACATTGGCTATATTTAAGAGGGAGTTAGATGCGGCCCTTGTGGCTAAAGGGATCAGGGGGTATGGAGAGAAGGCAGGTACAGGATACTGAGTTGGAAGATCAGCCATGATCATATTGAATGGCGGTGCAGGCTCGAAGGGCCGAATGGCCTACTCCTGCACCTTTTTCTATGTTTCCTAATAATAGAAGATAATATGTGTCAGGGAGTATTTTACATCTTTCCATGTTTTATATTATGTAAGACAATATCGACATAGCAAGGAGGAAGTTGTTTACATGTTTGCATGTCCAGGTAGATGGGATGGCAAGTCTGCAAATTATAACCATATAACCATATAACCATATAACAATTACAGCACGGAAACAGGCCATCTCGGCCCTACAAGTCCGTGCCGAACAATTTTTTTTCCCTTAGTCCCACCTGCCTGCACTCATACCATAACCCTCCATTCCCTTCTCATCCATATGCCTATCCAATTTATTCTTAAATGATACCAACGAACCTGCCGCCACCACTTCCACTGGAAGCTCATTCCACACCACTACCACTCTCTGAGTAAAGAAGGTCCCCCTCATGTTACCCCTAAACTTCTGTCCTTAATTCTGAAGTCATGTCCTCTTGTTTGAATCTTCCCTATTCTCCAAGGGAAAAGCTTGATCACATCAACACTGTCTATCCCTCTCATCATTTTAAAGACCTCTATCAAGTCCCCCCTTAACCTTCTGCGCTCCAGAGAATAAAGACCTAACTTATTCAACCTATCTCTGTAACTTAGTTGTTGAAACCCAGGCAACATTCTAGTAAATCTCCTCTGTACTCTCTCTATTTTGTTGACATCCTTCCTATAATTGGGCGACCAAAATTGTACACCATACTCCAGATTTGGTCTCACCAATGCCTTGTACAATTTTAACATTACATCCCAGCTTCTATACTCAATGCTCTGATTTATAAAGGCTAGCATACCAAAAGCGTTCTTTACCACCCTATCTATATGAGATTCCACCTTCAAGGAACTATGCACGGTTATTCCCAGATCCCTCTGTTCAACTGTATTCTTCAATTCCTTACCATTTATCATGTACGTCCTATTTTGATTTGTCCTGCCAAGGTGTAACACCTCACATTTATCAGCATTAAACTCCATCTGCCATCTTTCAGCCCATTTTTCCAAATGGCCTAAATCACTCTGTAGACTTTGGAAATCCTCTTCATTATCCACACCACCCCCTATCTTGGTATCATCTGCATGCTTACTAATCCAATTTACCACCCCTTCATCCAGATCATTGATGTACAGGACAAACAACAAAGGACCCAACACAGATCCCTGATGCACCCCACTAGTCACCTGCCTCCAACCCGACAAACAGCCATCCACCATTACCCTCTGGCTTCTCCCATTCAGCCACTGCTGAATCCATCTTGCTATTCCTGCATTTATACCCAACAGTTTAACCTTCTTAACAAACCTTCCATGAGGAACCTTGTCAAAGGCCTTGCTAAAGTCCATGTAGACAACATCCACTGCTTTACCCTCGTCAATTTCCCTAGTAACCTCTTCAAAACATTCAAGAAGATTAGTCAAACATGACCTTCCAGGCACAAATCCATGTTGACTGTTCCTAATCAGTCCCTGTTTATCCAGATGCTTATATATATTATCTCTAAGTATCTTTTCCATTAATTTTCCCACCACTGAAGTCAAACTAACAGGTCTATAATTGCTAGGTTTACTCTTAGAACCCTTTTTAAACAATGGAACAACATGCGCAGTACGCCAATCCTCGGGGACTATTCCCGTTTCTAATGACATTTGAAATATTTCTGTCATAGCCCCGGCTATTTCTACACTAACTTCCCTCAATGTCCTAGGGAATATCCTGTCAGGACCTGGAGACTTATCCACTTTTATATTTTTCAAAAGTGTCAGTACTTCTTTTACTTTGAAACTCATAGTATCCATAACTACTCTACTCGTTTCCCTTACCTCACATAATTCAATATCCTTCTCCTTGGTGAATACTGAATAAAATAAATTGTTCAATATCTCCCCCATCTCTTTTGGCTCTGCAGATAGCTGCCCACTCTGTTTCTCCAATGGACCACTTTTATCCCTCGTTATCCTTTTGCTATTAATATAGCTGTAGAAACCCTTTGGATTTACTTTCACCTTACTTGCCAAAGCAACCTCATATCTTCTTTTAGCTTTTCTAATTTCTTTCTTAATATTCTTTTTACATTCCTTATACTCCACAAGCACCTCATTTACTTCATGCTGACTATAATTATTGTAGATCTCCCTCTTTTTCCGAACAAGATGTCCAAAACCAGGGCTCTTTCCAATTTTTACTGTTTCCTTTCAACCGAACAGGAACATAAAGATTCTGTACTCTTAAAATTTCCCCTTTAAATGTCCACCATTTCTCTTCTACATCTTTCCCATAAAACAAAATGTCCCAGTCCACTCCTTTTAAATCATCTCGCATCTCATCAAAGTTAGCCTTTCTCCAATCAAAAATCTCAACCCTAGGTCCAGTTCTGACCTTCTCCATAATTATATTGAAACTAATGGTATTGTGATCACTGGACCCGAAGTGCTCCCCAACGCATACCTCTGCCACCTGTCCCGTCTCATTTCCTAACAGGAGGTCCAGCACTGCCCCTCCTCTAGTAGGTACCTCTATGTATTGCTGCAAAAAACTATCCTGCACACATTTTACAAACTCCAAACCATCCAGCCCATTTACAGAATGCGTTTCCCAGTCTATGTGTGGAAAGTTGAAATCTCCCACAATCACTACCTTGTGCTTACTACTAATATCTGCTATCTCCTTACATATTTGCTCTTCCAATTCTCATTCCCCATTTGGCGGTCTATAATACACCCCTATAAGTGTTGCTACACCTTTCCCACTTCTCAGTTCCACCAAAATAGCCTCCCTAATTGAGCCCTCCAATCTATCCTGCCAAAGCACTGCTGTAATATCTTCCCTGACTAGCAATGCAACACCACCACCTCTTGCCCCTCCAATTCTATCACACCTGAAGCAACGAAATCCTGGAATATTTAGTTTCCAATCACAGCCCTCCTGCAACCATGTTTCACTGATCGCCACAACATCATACTTCCAGGTGTCTATCCAGACTCTAAGCTCATCCGCCTTTCTTACAATGCTCCTAGCATTAAAATATGCACATTTAAGAAACCCCCCGTCTCTTCTTCTCTGTTTATTTCCGGTTTTTTTCTTTCACCTCTTGTGTCCGAGTGCTTCCCTTTTCTGCTTCCTGCCTGCCATTCTGTCTACTAGCTTTCTCTATTTGAGTCCCTCGCCCCAACCATTCTAGTTTAAAGTCTCCCCAGTGACCTTTGCAAATTTCCCCGACAGGATGTTGGTCCCCCTCGGGTTCAAGTGCAACCCATCCTTTCTGTACAGGTCCCACCTTCCCCAAAAGAAGTCCCAATGATCCAGAAAGTTGAATCCCTGCCCTCTGCACCAGTCTTTCAGCCACGCATTTATCCTCCACCTCGCTCCATTCCTACTCTCACTGTCGTGTGGTACAGGCAGTAATCCTGAGATTGTCACCTTTTTGGTCCTTTTCCTTAACTCTCCTCCCAACACCCTAAATCCTCCCTTCAGGTCCTCTTCACTTTTTTTACCTATGTCATTTGTACCAATATGTACCACGACCTCAGGCTCCTCTCCCTCTGATTTCAGGATATCATGGATGCGTTGAGACACGTCCGAGACCTTAGCACCAGGGAGGCAGACCACCATCCTGGTTGCGTCCACAGAAACGCCTATCCGACCCCCTAACAATAGAGTCCCCAATTACTATTGCCCTCTTCTTTTTTTCCCTACCTTTCGGAGCAACAGGGCCGGTCTCTGTGTTGGAGGCCCGTCCGCTGTTGCTACCCCGGGTAGGCTGTCATCCTCATCCGTACTCAAACAGGAGTACTTATTTGCAAGGTGTACCGACATTGGAGTACTCCTCTGCCTCTGCCCCTTGCCCTTCCTTAGCGTGACCCACATGTCTCTCTCTCGTGGTTTTGGAGTGACCACCTCCCTATAACTCCCCTCTATGACCTCGTCACTCTCCCTGACCAGACAGAGGTCATCGAGCTGCTGCTCCAGGAACCTAATACGGTCCCTTAGGAGCCCCATCTCTCTGCACCTTGTGCAGATGTGGACGTCTGGAGGGCCATCCGACACCATGACCTCCCACATCTGACATCCAGAATAGTACACTGCTCTGACTGTCATTCTCTCGCCTTACCCTGGATCCGATACCAGTATAATACAATAGAAACTGCTGTGAGAAATCAGCAGGTATCTGACACAAACAGCTGCTCCCTCTTGCCCTTTAAACTGTACCTTTATTATATAAACAGAAAAGCACTGTACCTTTAGCCCACTGTACCCTTAGCTCACTGTACCTTTACTAATGCACTGTACCTTTAGCCCACTGTACCTTTAGCCCACTGTACCTTTAGCCCATTGTATATTTACTAAAGCACTGTACCTTTAACCAGAAAGCAGAATGCTAACCTGAGGTGTGCATGCAGCTGCTTTCTCTAGTCTGCTTCCGCCAATCAGCGGCTTCCACCAGAAAACCCTCCCTATGGAGTGTGGAACGTTACAGACTTTGGTAAAAGCCCTGACCCTTCCTCCACTCCTCCAAACGGTCCGGGCCTTCTGGTGAAAACAAGCCCCGCGCCCGATTTAAGTTACTCCACCGCCCTGACCCTCCTCCCTGTCCTGCCACCGGTCCCAGGCCTCTGTGAAAAAGGCCGATAATACTCCACCGCCCTGACCCTCCTCCACTGTCTCCAACGTCAGGCCTCTGTGAAAACAAGCCCCGCGGATAAGTACTCACCGCCGAATTATCAATTAGTGTTCATTAAAGCACAGTGCATGTCCACACAAACACTTTTGTGTGGACAGGCTCTGAAGAGTGGAGGGGCAGAAGCTGCAGGAAAAAAAAATCTCATATTACTTAGGCCTGCATGGACTTCAATTCATAAAATCTCAATCTCTTCTTAATGTCAATGAGACTTACACTGTAATTTACTGCCATAGCTAAGTTAGTTCAAGTTCAAGTGGAGGAGCAGAGGCTGCAGAATAGTTAGAGAAAGAAACATCTCATAATACCTACGTCTGCATGGACTTCAATTCATAAAATGTCAACCTCTATTGAATGTCAATGAGACTTACACTGTAATTTACTACCATTGATAAGTTAGTTCAAGTTCAAGTGGACTGTCCGGCAGAGGCTACAGAAACAAAATCTCATAGTCATTAAGTCTGCATGGACTTCAATTCATAAAATTTCAACCTCTTCTTGATGTTAATGAGAATAACAATAGGTTACCTCCATAGAAAAATTAGTTCAAGTTCACATACACCAATTCATTTCTACAGAAACATCAACCATTTCTGACCATTTCTCACTCCAATGGAAGCCTATAAAGTGCGATCAATATCCCTCCGTTTTTCTCCCGTGGTCGGGGCCTGGAAATTGGCCGCTACGGACAGCACTATGTACAGCCTCCCACCCCTCCCGCGGAGATGATCCAAACACACCCCGCGGCTCCGCGTTCGCGAATCGGCCGCTTCTTAATTGAAACCGCGGCTTCACTATATTAAGTACTTAGGCCCCGTGGTCGGAGCACTTTTTCCCGGTAAGATATTGCAGGCAGCTCCGAGAATAGATGTTAAAGACTTATTAGACTACAACAAGCTGGCATTAGTGAAAATGTTTAAATGGATACACATAGTTTAGGCCCTCAACTTCATGAATGAGTGAGTGAATGAGTGAGTGAATGAGGGAGTGAGTGAATGAGTGAATGTACAGCCTCCAAATCTCATGTTTTCACATTATAAAAGGGTGCAATTACGGATAGATTTTCCTAAATTCAGCATTTAGATCTTACCTTTCCGTTAAGAGTTGATACCTGGCTGTCTTCTTTGAGTTGCAGCACCTCAGCAGCGACGTTGCTGTGCAGGGGTAGAGAGGGAGGGGGCATACAGGGAGGGGGGTAGAGAGGGAGGGGGATGGGGTAGAGAGGAAAGGGGTAGAGAGGGAGAGGGAGAGGGTAGAGAGGGACAGGGAGGGGGTAGAGACGGAGTAGTGTGGGAGGGAGAAGGAGGGGGAGGGATAGAGATGGACAGAGACGGGGTAGAGAGAGAGAGAGGGGGGAGGGAGGGGGTAAAGTAGGAGGGAGGGAGGGTAGAGAGGGAGAGGGTGAAGGAGGGGGGTAAAGAGGGGGAGGGGTAGAGAGGGTGGGAGTGAAGGTAGAGAGGGAGGGGAGCATCTAACTCCTCCACCCCTCCCCATCTCCCTCCTCCACGCACCCCATCTCCCTCCTTATTTCCCTCATCCTCCTTCCCTCACCCCCATTCCCTGCCCCAGTCAAATATGCCTGGAAATTATGACAATAAAACACCATTGACTCTTCTCTTGGGCAGTAGGTTTGCAGACAACACCCAAATTGATGGAGTTGTGGTCAGCAGTGTGAAATATTCACGACAGTGTTGCCTGGATTGGAGGCAACAAATGGAAAGGCTGTTTTCTGTTTGCCTAATACCTGATAAACTCTATGGCTCAATGCCTGAGATGGTTCTATGGCTGAGATGGTTCTATGGCTGAGATGGTTCTATGGCTATGGCTGGGATGGCTCTATTTCAGGAATGGCTCTATATCTGTGATGGCTCTTTGGCTGAGATGGTTGTATTACTCTATAGCTGCTATGGCTCTATGGTTGGTCTGAAGAAGGGTTTAGGCCTGAAACGTTGCCTATTTCCTTCGCTCCATAGATGCTGCCTCACCCGCTGAGTTTCTCCAGCACTTTTGTCTACCTTCGATTTTCCAGCATCTGCAGTTCCTTCTTGAACATCATGGGTCTATGGTTCCATGGCTGTGATGGATCTATGGCCACGATGGGAAGAGGGTAGGGTGTCTCTATTTTTGGGATGGGTCTCTGGCCCTTTGGTTGAAATGTCTCTGTAAATTCCACCGAGTGGCACCAACAATGGCTACTTTACTGTCCCTTACATCTTTGTTGTTTGTGTGGGTTAAATGTATGTTTTTTAGTGTTGTATAGCTTGTTTTATGTGGTGGGAGAAGGGGGGGGGGGGAGGTGATGGTTTGGGGGAAGCTTTTTCTAATCTCTTACCTTGACGGAGATGCAATTTTTTTCCGTATCGCATCTCCGTCCGCACTGCGGATTAACATCGAGGTGTTGGTGGCTTTTGCTGGAGACCGATTTTGAGAGCTCCACCGCAGAAGCTTGTGGATTTACCATCACGGAGCTCGCGATCCCTTTGCCAGGGATCTACCTCTGGGCTCCAAGTGCCTGCGGACTTTAACATCATAGAGCTCGCAGTCCCTGGTCAGAGAACGAATTCGGGAACTCCATGCTGCAGGAGCTTTGACCGCCCCGAAGCTGGAGCTTCGTTCACCCCGTCGCAGGAGCTTCAACCGCCGGCTGCGGGAGCTTCGATCACCACAACTGCGGCTAGTTCGACTGCCCCCACTGCGGGAAAATAAAGAGGAAGAAGTTGAACTTTATTGCCTTTCATCACAGTGAGGAATGTGGGGAATCCGCTGTGGTGGATGTTTATGGTAACTTTTATGTAGTTGTGTGTCTTGTCGCTTTCTCTTTAGTTTGGCAGTATGGTAATTCGAATTTCACTGTACCTTAATTGGTACATGTGATAATAAACTGACCTTGAAACCTTGATGCTATGGCTAAGATGGCTCAGTGGCTTTGTTGCATCTCTGATTCGATGGGTGAGATGGTCTGTGGCTCAGGGATCTATGGAAATGTGTTTGATATGGTTCTATGTCTGCGATAGCTCTACACCTGTGATTGATCCTGTATGAGATAGCTCTATGTCTGAGTTGACTGAGAATGCTCTCTGCCTTCGAACCATAAGCTAACATGGCTGAGGTGGCTCTATGGCTGTGGTTGTTCTATGGCTGAAAAGGCTATGGCTGGGGGCTCATTTACTCTGTGACTTTGTTGGCTCTTTGGCTCTGATGGCTTTGTAGCTGGGATGGGCATAAGGCTGAGATGGTCTTGTAGCTGCTTCTTCTTTTTTGTGTGGCGTGCACAGCCTAAAGTTGTTGGACAACTTGTTCTATTTGATCTTCCGTTTGTGCACGTCGAGTTGATTGCATTAGTCGAAACAGGGTTGCAATCTTCCACCCCTCTTGTAGCTAAGATAGCTCTATGACAGAGATGGTTCTATGGCTGAGATGGCTCTATGGCTGATGAATCTATGGCACAGGGCTCTATGGCAATAGGGCTATGATTTGTTCTATGGCTGGGATGTCTATGAATTAGATGGTTCTGTAGCTGATATATCTCTGTGGCTCAAATGTTGTGTTGGCTCTGTTGCCGAGATGGGCATATGGCTGAAATGGCTCCATGTTTGCAATAGCTCTATACCTGTGATGGATTCTGTTTGAGATGGCACCATGTCTGAGATGGTTCTATGGTTGAGCTGGCTGAGCATGCTCTACGGCTGAGAAGGCTCTGTGGATGTTGGCTCCATGGCCGAGATGTCTCTATGGCTGAGATAATTCTATGGTTCAGGGCTCTATGGCAATATGTCTGAAATTGCTGTATGCCTGCGATGGCTCGATTGCTAAGATGACTATGGCTCAAGGGCTGAGAAGACTATACAGCTAACATTGCTCGGTGCCTGAGATGGCTCTATGGTTCAATGGCTGAAATGACCCAATGGCTGCGATTGTATTAAAACTCTATGGCTGCGATGGCTCAAAGGGCCCATGGCCCTATGACTTGAATGGTTCTATAGTTGAGATGGCTATATGGCTGTGATGGCTCTCTTGCCAACATGTCTCCATGATTGAGGAATATATGGCTGAGATGACACCTGGTTCTATAGCTGAGATGGACATACTTCTGTGGTGCCTGTATGGCAGAGATGTCTGTATGGCAGAGATATCTATATGGCTGAGATGTTTCTATGGCTGCGATGGCTACGGCAATACGTCTGTGATAGTATATATGTGATGGATCCTGTATATGGCACTATGTCTATGTCTTGAATTACTCTCTGGGAGAGATAGCACTATGTGATAGATCCTGTATGTGGCACTGTGGTTGAAATGGCTCATGTCTATGATGGTCGAGATGGTGCTATGGCTGAGCTGAGCTGTGTATGGCTGGGATAACTGTGGCTGAGATGACTCATAGTCTGAGGACTCTTTGCCTGAGATGACCCTATGTCCTTGATGGTTCTGGGGCTGAGGGCTCTATAGCTGGTTTGCTTTAGGGGCTAAGATGGCTCTATAGCTGGTTTGCTTTTATGGCTGAGATGGCTATGGCAATATGTTTGTGATGGTATATCTGTGATGAATCCTGTATGAGATGGCACCAAGTCTGAGATGAATCTACTGCTAAGAAGGCTTTATGGGTGAGATGGCGCTATCCCTCTATGGCTTAGAAGGTGCTATAACCACGAAGGGCCTCAGGAGCCATGATGGCTCTATGGCTGAGATTGCTCTATGTCTTAGATGGCTCCGTGTCTCTGAAGCTCCCATGTACGAGGGTTCTATGTCTGAGATATCGCTATGGCTAAGGTGGCTCTACAGCTGTGAGTGCTTTATGTCTGGGATGGCTCTACGGCTGAGATACCTGACAGTGATGGCTACGACTAAGGGCTCTATGGCTGAGAAGGCTATATGGCTCTTATGGCTGACCTGGGTCGATAGTTGAATTGGATATATGGCTCTATAGCTAACCTGGCTTTACAGCTGACCTAGCTCTATGATTGAAATGGCTCTATATCTGTGATGGCTATGTATAATATGGCTCTATGGTTGAGATGTCTCTATGACTGTGAGGACTCTATGTCTGAGATGCCTACAACTGAGATGGCTCCATGGCAGTGATGGTTGACCTTACTCCATAGCTGAGATGGGCATAAGGCTGTGTTGGTTCTACAGCCTGCACTATGTCTGTGATATTTTGTGCCATTGTGCCAGTGCCCAAACAGTCAGCTTCAGGGAGTCTCAACGACTTCCGCCCAGTGGCACTCACCCCCGTCATCGCGAAGTGCTTTGAGCGGCTGATCTTGGCTCACCTCAAAGCCAGCCTCCCCCCCACACTGGACCCCCATCAGTTTGCCTACCGGCCCAACAGGTCTACAGAGGACGCCATATCTGCGGCCCTACACTCTGCCCTGACCCACCTGGACAACAACTCCTACATCAGGTTGTTGTTCATCGACTTCAGCTCCGCATTTAATACTGTCATCCCCGCCAGCTTGATCACCAAACTCACCGGACTTGGCATCACCACCTCCCTCTGCAATTGGACACTGGATTTCCTCACCAACAGACCACAGTCTGTTAGGATCAACAACCTCACCTCCTCCACTCTGACACGGACAAGCTCAGCCCTCTCCTCTACTCCCTCTTCACTCATGACTGCGTCCCTAAGTATGGCTCCAACGCCATCATAACATTTGCCGATGACACCACGGTGGTAGGACTGATCAGGGACAACAACGAATCAGCCTATAGGGAGGAGGTCCAGAACCTGGCAGCCTGGTGTACCAATAATAACCTCGTCCTCAACTCAAAGAAGACGAAGGAAATCATCGTTGACTTCAGGAAGACCAGAGGTGGCAGGCATACCCCCATCCACATAAACGGGACTGAGGTGGAGCGCGTCTCCAACTACAAATTCCTCGGGGTACACATCTCAGAGGATCTGTCCTGGTCCCTCAATACCACCAAACTGATCAAAAAGGCGCATCAGCGCCTTTACTTTCTGAGGAGGCTTAAGAAAGCTCACCTGTCCCCCCAGATCCTGTCCAACTTCTACCGCTGTACCATCGACAGCATCCTGACCACCTGCTTCACAGTATGGTACAGCAGCTGCACCACAGCTGACAGGAAGGCACTGCAACGGGTGGTGAAAACCGCTCAGCACATCATCGGTGCCCCGCTCCCTGCCATGGATGCCCTCCACCGCAAAGTGTCTGAGACGGGCCGGGAACATCATCAAGGACCCCTCTCACCCTAACCATGGACTATTTGCCCTCCTCCCATCAGGGAGGCGGTACAGGAACCTCATGTCTCGCACAAGCAGGCTGAGGAACAGCCTTTTCAATAACACCATTACACTGCTGAACTCACAGTCCCGTCGCTAGCTATCTTTTATACTCTCCCATTTGTATACATTTATTTGCCTATGTACCAGTTTAATTCATCCACAGTGCACTCATTGTTTAACCAGTATTATTATTTCTACTATCTTGCACTATGACCAGACGCTAAACTGCATTTCGTTGTACCTGTACTCGTATTTGTGCAATGACAATAAAGTTGAATTGAATTGAATTGAATAGAATTTCTATGTATGCGATGTCTCTATGGTTGAGATACCTATGATTTTGAAGGCTCTGGTTTTGGGCTCTGTGTTTGAGGTGGCTTAATGGGTCTATGGCTGAGAATACTCCGGTTGAGATGGCTCTATGTCTGTGATGCTTATATGTAAGAGACGTGTCTCTGCCTGAGATTATTATGGTAGAGATGGCCCAATTGCTGTTTGGTTGAAATGGCTCTATGACTGAGATGGCTCAATTGGTTTGTTGGCTCTCTGGTTATATAGCCGGGATGGCCCTATGGCTTTAATGGTCCTATGGCAGAGATGACCATATGGTAGAGATGGCTCTATGGCAGAGATGGCCATATGGCAGAGATGGCTCTATGGCAGAGATGGCCTTAAGGCAGATATGGCAATACGCCAGAGATGGCCCCAAGTCATAGATTGCCCTAAGCCAGCAATGGCCCACCAGAGATGGCTCTATGGCAGTGATGGCTCCGTGGTTGTAATGGCTCCATGGTCGAGAAGGCTCTGTGGCTGATGGGTTTCTGGCTGTGACAGCTCCATGGCTGAGATGGGTTTTGCTAAAATCTACTCTATGGTTTACTGATGTGAATGGGACTTTGCCGGATGGAAGCAGACTGATTTGATACTTCACAAATCTAAATTTAGTATGGAAACAGGAAAAAAAAAATTCTAGAAAAGGTCAATGTATATCAGTGGAAGAGAACATCGAGGATAAAAAATGAACACTGGTCAGGCCAGATCTGGCATGTGAAACAAACTTAATGTTGCTGGTCAAACACCCTTTGCCAGAACATTAGATTTAGATTTCCAGCATCTGCAATTTGTTTGATTTTCAGAATATGAGAATAATTTTTTTCAAGATTTCCCCTGGCGAGCAGGTGCAGCCACTGGTGAGTCTAGACATTCTGAGCATTTTGTGATCCATTCCAATGACATTAGGCAGATTCTGGCAAAAACTATTTTAAGTTGGGGAAAAAAACTTTTCCATAAACATGAGGAAAAAAAATCTGATGTATTATTTTAATTTCACCATTGTTTGTTATCATTTGAGCTTTCCACCATTTACAGTTGTAAAATATTTCATATTGGAATATGTTTGTGCCTTTTAATCAAGTTATCAGAGTGCAAACTAATTTAAAAAAAAAGAAAACATAAATTCCTTATTTCTCAACTGTGCATGGGGTATGGGTTCATTTGCTTTTCCTCTTATGATTTCATTTGCTCTCCCTCTTTTTGAAGAATTCTAAAATTATTTTTAAAATGCAAGGTTGAGCTTAGTCCAACTCCTCTGCCGGCCCTTTCTGGAATTTGTAATACTTGAAATGAATAACAAGACTCAGTTTGGCACAGTGGTGTAGTGATAGATATATTGCCTCACAGCGCCACAGACTCAGGTTCTATCCTGACCTTAGGTGTTGTCTGTGGGGAGTTGGAACGTTCTCCCCGTGACTGCATGGGTTTTCTCAGGGTGATCCGGTTTCCTCCAACATTCCAAAGACTGGTGCGTTTGTAGGTTGATTGGTTTCAGTAAATTGTCCATAATGTGCAGGACATAAAACTAGCGTAGGTGTGATTGCTGGTCGGCGTGGACTTGGTGGTCTGAAGGGCTTGTTTCCACACTGTATCTCAAAACTCTAAAATGCAAGTCTCTTCTGTTTAACGAACATTCAGTTAAATCCTTGAATTTAGCGATGATTTATTATTTAAGTTGTCACTTAAGGAAGGTTTTGTTTGCTACAATTAAGTATAGTGAACACTGTTGGAGTCTCTTTCAAACACAGGTCTGTCAAAACTAATAACATTTAACAGCCTTTTGATCTGGTTAATGTGAAGGAGTCTGAAAAGAAAACAGGCTATTTAAACTGGAAAAAAAATCCTCTCGAGGACATGTGCTCTTCAATCAGTCTTGAATTTTTCTGCTCGTCCAAACAAGTGTAGTTTTTTTTACATTAACTCGATTCTTGCAAGGCATAGAATGACTTCTCACACAATCTATGACAATTTATTTCCTCATTAAAGGTAATGGTTTACTGCTCCCCCCACTACATGATTCTTTGATTAATGATAGATTAAGAAGCTAACCCCAGTAGAGATCTGTACCGTGGCAGTACACAAATAACAACAGACTCAAGGAACTGACAATGCTGGTTTATAAAAAAAGACAAAGTGCTAGAGTAAGACCAGAGGACAGAGGAGCAGAATTGGGCCATTTGGCAGCATCCTCTACATGCCCTTCCAACTCAGTGAGTCAGGCAACATCTCTGGATAACATGGATCAGTGAAGTTTCAGGTCGGGACCCTTCTTCAGACTAATAAATAACACTGAATAAACTAGTTCAATCATTTCCTGCCCCCAAATTAACCATGAGTGGCATAGAAGCTTTGAGATTTCTTTTAAATTAGCATTTTTTTATGAGAATAGGCAAGAACAGTACAATTCACACCCATAAATCAACTGTCATTATACAAAATAACTACAATGAACATTTCATGATTTTACAGTCATTCAATTGGCTCTATTTCTTAAGGACTAATCAAAGTTAGACCACTGTACACTTGCACCAGAACCCTATTAAATTTTAACAGGTCAGACCAAACTGATAATTTATCCTTAGGCACAGATTTCCATTGCAATATTTCACAAAATGTTCTGTACATATGTTGCAGACTGAGAATTTGCCAAAATTAAGTGCATACACCAAGTAAAGCTCAGACATGGGTAATATTCTGGGGCATCTAGGCTGCATGTTTATTAGTTCTTTTGTAACCCTTCCGTTTCTATCCCTGGTTCTGAATAAATTATTGTGGTGAGTGACAAGGAGCAAATTAGATGTGCACATATTTCAATGCCACAGCAGCCACTTCAGAATACCAATGACTGATACAATAATTTAGATAGACATTTAAGAAAAATAATGAGAAACAAGCTCATGGAGCAATGCCTTATGGTTAAATCGAGGATAATATTTGATGATGGGACAGGATTTAAAGTTGTAAGTGTCTAGTTGTCTTTGAAACATTTAAATAAACTCCCTAAGTTATCAAGTTAAAAAGGAGCCTGATAGACTATGCAGGAACATTCTCCTTTGGTTGGATGCTAGCAGGGACACACGCTTCCTTTCTGTGCTCAGATTTCCATTTAAAAAACATTTGGAGCTAAAAATAGTGGGATTTGATTTCCTTTCCTCCACCTCAGTACTGGTGGCAGTATTCTATAACGTAATTAGTTTGCATTAGGTTTTGATCATTAGCTGTGTAGTTGAACCTCCGGAGAAGTGAAATGCAGGCAATGTTTTATCCGTGCAACTCTTAAAAGGTTTATAAAACATTTGCACTGCCTGTTGTGAATCAAAAACAAAACCACCTGATTCTATGGCACTAGGATACTTGTCACTCTCTTTGAACTGAGAGGTAACACAATGTATTTTGTTGATTTTGGTGGAGGAACTTTATCCATTGTGACTTTCCTCATCCAGGTAGAAAGAGGTACACAGCACGGCAGGTGAATGGCACTTGGAAGAAAATGAATCTGTTTGATAACCAGCTACAACACTGAGCAATATGTGCCTTCTGCATTTCTTGCATAGTTAGCCAAGCCATTGGACTACCAGAGCTGGTGTTTACCACTAAAGATACTCATTCTGTGTACAGCTCAACAGTTTGGTGACGGGTCCTACCAGAAACATTAACTTCATTCTCTTTCAAATGCCGACAGCTTTGTCTATTTCCAGAATTTTCAGTTTCTTAAGAAGAATTGACATAGTTGGGAGCCCAAGTAGACGCGGCTCTGTGCTTCTTTGTTATTATATTTATAACAATAAAAAGAGAAACGATAGATAAAACCTCTTCCCAGCATTTGCCTGGATCAAGCACTCGCTACAATCCTTTCCCTTCTCTGAATTGCCTTTGTAGATCATACATCCATTTAGCCTGTCCATGGAAACATTATAATAGCACATATAGATCACATCCTTCATAATTTTCCAATTTAAAAAATGAAATACATAAAATATAAAAAATTTCCTCCAGCACAATATAATCAGTCTCAATGATACACGCATAGTTTACATCGCAAAAGTGGAGTGGAATGCACTAGCAAATCGCGGTGTATTTGGCAACAGAAAGAAACCACTGCTTAACGTCAGTTTGCATACTGACCTCTAACATTGGCAGCCAGCCTAATATCCAGTATTATAGGTGGTTGGCTAAGATGTGAGCAGTTCCAGTCAGAATATATAATGCCATGGATCCTCTGATTAAATTGAAGGTGTGAGTGAGTGAATGATTGAATTAATTAATTTCATTGCTTGAAATAAGCCTAGTTTGGAGCAAAGCCATCCTTTTGTACATCGTTTTTTTCTTGAACATTATTCTGCAGTTGTGAAGAAAAACAGAAATTGAGCAGGTCCAGAAAAGCAGTGAACATTTCACAGCTAGATTGTTGCTCTTGCTCAGAAACAGTACTGTTACTTATCTTCAGTTGCCGATGGACCTGTTGTGCATTTAGAGCATTTTATTTAAATTATACATTTTCTAACATTTAAATTAAATCCTTCAAATATGCACTATGAGTGGGATGCAAGCAACTGTGCAAAATCTGAAAGTCCTTGCCCAGCAGAAAAGAAAATGAAAAGGACAACATTTTATAAGGTTATTAAATCAGGACTCAAGTGGTTGAAAAGTCAAGACTCGAGTGGTTCAAGGGGTTGAAAGTGTAGTGCCAATTCAAGGCAGCACTACCAAAAATAAACCCGTAGATATTATGGATTTATAAATCATTGTGTAATTATTTAAATAATTTCATAGTACATAATGCTTAAGTTGCTCAGTATTTACCATTTACAACGATTTTCACATTGTTCAGATTGAAGCAGTGACAGAGCAGACCGCAACATTTAACTTCTGTCCACACACATTTTAGAGACTGCCTTGCTCCTCTCATTTTAGAAAGAAGCAGATTGTACTGTTTCAAATATAAATTATGAATAGTGTATGTACATTGGTGAAATTGTGATAACAATCTTAATACGTTGTTCTTTCTGACATCCCTGTAAATATTTCTCCCGGATTCTGGTTATACTTAATCTTTAAAAGAAATATCCAAGTCAGAGAACATTTTAGGCACTTCACAGTCTCAAAATAAATCTTTGGAATCCACAAGCAGAGTTTCCTAATTTCTGAATTAGAAGCTGTTTCAAAAATAAAAAGACGTTGCAGAGAAATGTAAGGGATCTACCCTCCTTGAGGCCTCATTTGGAGTATTGTGTTTTGTTTGGACCACCCTGCTATGGTAAAGGTGTTGTTAAGCTGGAAAGAGTGTTCCTTGGAGCGCATGGGGAAGAGGGGTGATCTTATAGAGGTGTAAATGATCATGAGGGGAATAATTAGGGTAGATGTGCAGTCTTTTACCCAGAGTAGCAGAATCAAGAACTAGAGCACATAGGTTTAAGATGAGAGAAGAAATATTTCATAGGAATCTGAGGGGCAAGTTTTTCACACAGAGGGAGGTGAGTATATGGAGGTAGTTGACAAGTACTATAATAATATTTAAAATACATTTGGACAGCATGCGGATAGGAATAGTTTAGAGGAACATGGGCCACATGTGGGCAGGTGGAACTACTGTAGATAGGATATCTTGGTCGACATCAGCAAATTGGGGCAAAGGGGCTGTTTCCATGTTGTACGACTTTATGACTTTGATGGAGAATCAAAATAAATGGAGCAAAAACACATTAAAGCTTTATGGCTTCTGAATAAGACATTGGCTACAAAAACAAAACCTATTTTGTTGCTGGTTTGTTAGTTGCTTGCCATCTAGAAATTAGGGGGTTCAGATTATTAACCATCCAAGTGCCCATCCAGTATCATTGATTTGGTACAGATTTGATTTAGGTTTAAAAGATGGTCAGCACTTCTCCAGGCTTTAAAATACAGCATTAACTAGTCATTATTTTTATAAACAACCCTTTGTCTATTTTAATACACTTTTCATCTGGGCGAAGGATGAACACTATTCCGTTCTTCGTTCCAAAACATATTCCGTTTCTTCGCAAGCTATAAATCCTACGTCTTTATCATAACTACATGAAGATTAATTCTAACAAATTACAGTTGGTCAAGTCTAGCAAGAAACCAAAAACTTTACTTTTACTTGTCACCTACAGTGCAATAATTTGAGGGTGGCACAGTGGCGCAGCTGGTAGAGTTACTGCCTCACAGCGCCAGAAACCCGGGTTCGATCCTGACCTCAAGTGATGTCCTATGTGGAGTTTGCAAGTTCTCCCAGTGATTGCATGGGTTTTCTCCCACATCCAAATTATGGGGGTTTGTAGGTTAATTGACCTTTGTAAATTGCTGAAGTGTGTAAGGAGTTTGATGTTAAAGTGGGATAACACAGAACTAGTGTGCATGTGCGATTGCTGGTCAGCATGGACTTGGTGGGCTGAAGGGCGTATTTCATGCAGAATCTCTAATCTAAACTAAATAAATGCATCTAGCTATATATCATACAATATTCAATATGATAAATGCAGATTTTTCTGAATTCTTTAAAACCAATTGTTCCATGACATTATATAATATAGCAGCAATTAACAAGAACTGTTAACAAGAATTGGTTAATAATGTATTTCTGGATTACATCTTGACAGTCCAATGTTACCCCAATATTAATCCAAGTGTACATTATTGACCAACAGAGCACAGAATTCTTGTATTTTATTGCTTTCGTCAATGGTCTATAAATCACATTAGCCAGTTGTCAAAAGGCAATCTCAGGTAACGGTGTAGATACCCATACTAATGTTCATTAATGATATAGTACAGTACATTCCTTCTCTTGAGGTCAAACCTCCGTATATCTACTTATAAAGAGAGAGAGAGAGAGAGAGAGAGAGAGAGAGAGAGAGAGAGAGAGAGAGAGAGAGAGAGAGAGAGAGAGACGAGAGAGAGAGAGAGAGAGAGAGAGAGAGAGAGAGAGAGAGAGAGAGAGAGAGAGAGAGAGAGAGAGAGAGAGAGAGAGAGAGAGAGAGAGAGAGAGAGAGAGAGAGAGAGAGAGAGAGAGAGAGAGAGAGAGAGAGAGAGAGAGAGAGAGAGAGAGAAAGTGCAGCGTCTCCAAGTTCCTTCATAGAAACCATCATATATTTCCTTATGTTGAGAGAACAAGAAGTATTCCTTCACGGTAGCAGGCACGGGTCAGGCAGTCTTCCCTTCATTAACAAAATGCCAGTTGAATCAACGTCCAGTTAATAAGAAGAAACTGTGGCTGTTGATGGGACACGACTATTAAAACAACCTTAATTTGTGTTGCTCGAGCAGCAGTCACCAATGTTTGCAGCACTCTTGGAAAACTTGCACCAGATCCACAACCTTGCATGCAGGTAGGCTAGAAAAAAATCACCAACTTGAGAAGTCAAAATTGAGTCCGAAGTTCACTGAAGCTGACCTTGACAAATGCGGTAAAACAGTTCCACCTTCAAATGCAAATGTTCATATGGTCTCCTCTGATGACATCAGCAAAGGGTTAATATATTCAAATCCCTCAAATTCTGACTGGTCAATTCTTTTTATTACATCTCTGCAAGGGTGAAATAAAAAGTTAATATTGAAGCAACATTTAAATATAATGGTGATTCCAAGAAACAAACTCAAAACAAATAACACATCTGAAACTTACTATATGCTGTATATACTTTCTGTGTCTTTTTACAATACTGCACACAAAAATGTGACAAAGGAGTTCAAATTTCAAATTCCTTCAAAAAAGTTGACAAGCACTTTATTGGGTTCATGACTAACATAGTATCAACAAAAATAGTAAGATTAAACGAGAACTTACCAGTTTGAAGTTTTATCTTTATTTTATGAGGAGTTACGATGAGGGATTACGTGAAGACCCCGCCAGCACGCGTGCGCGGCATTCTTCAAAGCAGCGGTGTGGAATCACAGAAAATAGTAATTGAAGTAAACATAGTAAAGACAAGGAGAACTAAGATACCAGTTGACCTTTATAATTGAGGGCGGGAGCGGAGGGCACGTAATCCCTCATCGTAACTCCTCATAAAATAAAGATAAAAACTTCAAACTGGTAAGTTCTCGTTTAATCTTACTATTTTACTTCGGAGTCACGTGAGTGACTACGTGAAGATTTTAAAGCTCTGTGATTTCAAGCTGTGGAACAGTCCATGCTTCACTCACTGCCGGTCATTCAAGGGAGGAAGTATTCAGACATGCATCCAATTCAGGCAATAACAATTTATTTTAACAAAATAATCCTCCCTGGGTCTAAATATATTGCAGAATTCAAACTTGATTCCAGGACAGCAGGCTGTGCTGGTGGATGCATAGGGGTGCTGTCGTTGCTGATGACACTGTTATGAGCCCGACGGCTTTGATCTCTTCGTCGAGCTTTTCTCTGTACCATCGTCTGGGCGAGCAACCAATGATATGCCAGCTGTCAGAAGTTTTGACATTCTTCTGTAGTTTTACCTCCTGGGTTTTTGTGCCAGTCCCACTTTACCCCCAGATCGCATTGTTTGCTACAGGCATTTTTAAACAAAGTAAAGTTCACAGGAGGCCTATACTTCTGCGTAATTTTGTTGCCTGTTCCTGCAGAAGATGGAAGTACAGGTAGTCGATGCTGGCCGCCAGCCTGGTCTGTAATGGTACTTTTCGTTGATCCGTAATTTTGGTGATCACTCCCAGTAGCTCTTTAGGATTCTGCACCCCCTGCACACTGCCGTTTTCTTCAGCCACGTCCCCTTCTTCCGGACCAGCCCAGCCCTGGTCCACAATGCATTCCTCTATTGAGGGAGATGCATTGTTTTACAGCCCTCGATAAGGTGCTGTTGTGGGAGTGCGAAGACTCCCATAGTGAGCTTGCTCCATCTCCCGGAGCAAGTCACGGCGGACCTCTGCTGCACTCGGGCAGCGCGCCCCTTCGGCCGGACACAGATGAGTATGATCGGCCGGTCTGAATCCTGCTGGGCTTTGCCTCCAGCTTGCTGCGCTGCTTTGAGTTGTACGACTCATGGCGCTGGATTCAGCTTGGAGTCGGTAAGTGGACCTTAGTAACCACGCCAACGGTCACTTTCACTGCCCTTAGGCAGTGCGTCCTTCTGGCCGGACTCCCTGAGTCTATTGGCCGTACCGACTCCTGCCTGCCTGCAGCCCGCTGTGTCGTTTCCAGGTATACAGCTCGCGGTGCTGGGCTCAGCCTGCGCCGGTCGTACCCGGCTGTCGGCTGCCTGAACGTTCCTAGTTCCTCACAGCCTGCTGTCCTGGAATCGTTGTTTGCCCATGGCTTGTTGGCTGGCGGAACCTTCCTAGCTCCTCACAGGTTGCGGTCCTGGAACCGCTGTTTGTGTATGGCTGTGGGCTGCCGGAACTTTCCCTAGTTCCCCGCAGCCTGCGGTCCTGGAACCGCTGTTTGCCCAAGGCTGTCGGCTGCCGGGACCTACCTGGTTCCCCGCAGCCTGCGGTCCTGGAACCGCTGGACGTTTAGAGTTTTCAAAAAGGAACTGCAGATGCTGGAATATCGAAGGTACACAAAATTGCTGGGGAAACTCAGCGGGTGCAGCAGCATCTATGGAGCGAAGCAATTAGGCGACGTTTCGGGCCGAAACCCTTCTTCAGACGTTTAGAGTTGTCGGCTGCCGGGAACTGTCTTATTCCCCGCGGCAGCCTGCGTTCCTGCAGCCGCTGGACGTCTCTGGTGTCGGCTGCCGAGAACTGCCTTGTTCCCCGCGGCAGCCTGCGGTCCTGGAACTGCTGGACGTTTAGAGTTGTCTGCTGCCGGGAACTGCCTTGTTCCCCGCGGCAGCCTGCGGTCCTGGAGCCGCTGGACGTCTCTGGTGTCGGCTGCCGGGACCTACCTGGTTCCCCACAGCCTGCGGTCCTGGAGCCGCTGGTAGCTCGTGGCTGTCGGGAACTGCCTGGTTTCCCGCGGCAGCCAGCGGTCCTGGTCCGTTTTTTCTTCCCCTTGTCCAACGTGCTGTAACATAAAGCACAGCAAGGGGAAGAATACAACTTCATTTTTTCCTTACCTGTGTAGGTCCGTTTGAATTTTTCCCGCGGGAGCGCTCCACCCCCGCCCGTCGCTGTTGCACTGCGTGAGACGCAAATATCGTTTGTGCAACAGTTATCGGGTGGTGTCCACCAGTTGGCACAGTTGGCCTGGTTGGCACAGCAAGTGCACGTATTTCTTATTCCTTTCTATGTTTATGAATGTTTGTGGAACAATAAAATTGCAAACACTGTTTCCACTTCATTCACCAGATCATGTAGTAGAATACTGCATCCATCTGAGTGGACACCACAACGAGCATTACACAGCATACACACAACCCGACATTGCGGTGGACACTAAAAGGTTTGGTGTCCCAGAAAACGAACATTACATTATTAGTGAAACCCAAACATTTTCACCAATGTGATCTAAACGGTACATTACCTTATGGATTTGAGCTATATCAATGGCCGATGATTCGTCAGAACGTTTGATTTTGGCTGTTTTTTTGGTAAGCAAATTGTCTCCGTAACGGTCGTTACGGAGCTTCCCGAAGTTGACACGAAGGAATGAAGTTAGTGACTTGGTCCGTACGAAAGGTAAACAAGAGACAGCGTGTTGCCAAATTGAAGATTGATTCAGTTTCTTAGTTTTGATGTCCAATTTATGTCCAAAAAATGTTTTTAATTGATTTTAAAAAGTCAGAAAATATATCGTAAATGGTCGTTGTTTTTTGACACCACGATGTTTTTGATATATTAAATTGGAAACTAAGAAAAAATTAATTAACTCGCCCAAAAATCGCTTCTACCATAGGATACCTTGTTGGGTTTTTGAAAAGCAGTATAGGTTTGGCGCCTCCGTGATTTAACTTACAGAGGTACAGACACTGATAACGGTCGTTGTGACAATGGACACCAAGCACAACGACTGTTAAGGGATCTTTACTGTATTGTATTATCATTATGTTACTGTAATTTTCTCCTGGTATTGATGAAGATAGTTCCCTAGATCATTATCAAAACTATATGTATGAGGGACCATTTGAAGTTTATTTATGAACTAAACATTCATGACTAAATGTGGCAGCGTTTGTAACGTCGCATTTTTAGCGGTAAAACGATGAAGATTGTCATGAAAAAAGTTTTTGACTTTCGATCTAGAAATTATCTAATTTATATCTGTTATTTATAAGGTGTATTGGTGAAAAAAACTGAATAATAATCTTGTTCCTCAAAATCTCTCCAGTATAGTAAAATGACACACACACACACACACACACACACACACACACACACACACACACACACACACACACACACACACACACACACACACGCACACACACACACACACACACACACACACACACACACACACACACACACACACGCACACACACACACACACACACACACACACACACACACACCCACACACACACACACACACACACACACATATAATATGCAGCTATATGCTGTGGTGAGGAAAGTTTAATTCAGAAGACAAAGGAGCAGAATTAGGCCATTCGCGCATCGAGTCTACTTGTGCTGAGGAATATCACAGTAAAAACAATTCAAACTAGTTACAGTCAAGAGTCATACAGCACGGAAACAGCCCCTTCAGCATAACTTGTTCAGGGCGACCAAGTGGCCCTTCTAAACTGGTCCCATTGGCTCGAGTTTGGCCCATATTTCTCCACATCTTTGCTATCCATGTGCTTCTCCAAATGTCCTTAAAATGTTCTTGTACCTGCCTCAAATACCACCTGTGTGAAAAAGTTGTTTTTTCACTTCACTTCACTCGGATTCCGAATATTACCCCTTTCACATTAAACCTCTAGTTCTTGATTCCCCGACCCTGGGTAAGCGTCTCTGTGCATTCACCTTTTCTATTCCCCTCATGATTTTATACACCTCTATAAGATCAACCCTCATCCACCTATGCTCCAAGGAATAAAGTCCAAGATTGTCAAACCCTCCCTATAGCTCAGGGCCTCATGTTCTGGCAACATACTTGTAAATCATCTCTGCTTGCTCTTTAGCATATAGTTATCTTTCCTATAGAGGGTGACCAAAAATAAAGGGGGACCACTTCCACCCAAGCAGAATATCAGGTGCTGTTCCTCCAGTTTTGGTGGAGTCTCACTCTGGTAATGGAGGAGGCCAAGGACAGAAAGGTCAATATGGTCTCACTGATGTAAAGGAGGCCACATCAGAAGGACCAAATAAGACAGGATTTGAAGAGGTGCACATGAATCTTTGTCTCACCTGGAATAGTGGGGATGTCTGTGTTAAAAACTATCGTGTTCTGTGCTCTTTATTATTAGTATGGCGACCACACATTTCACTGTACCAATTGGTACATGTGACAAATAAATGTATCTTGTATCTTGAATCTTGAGGAGATGCTGGGATCCCTGGATGAAGGTGAGGGAGTTGGAGGCAGGCATTACATCTCCTGTGGTTGCAGGGGAAAGTACTTTGGAGGTTGTGGATAATCTAGGAATGGATGAGGGAACAAAGCAGTTGCTGAGAGAGTGGTTTCTGCAGATAACAGAAAGGGGTCAGGACAGGAAGATGTTACAGGTGGGACATAATGTGACCTGACATAATGATGTGTTGGATGTGGAGGCTGGTGGAGTGAAAGATGAGCACCAGGGGAAGTCTATCCATGTGCAGCCTGGAGAGAAAGGGAGCAGGACCAGAACTGCAGGACACAGAGGAGACACAGGTGAAGGATCTATCCATAAGAACAGGAGGATAATGTTTACTGAAGAAAGAAAACATGTCCTGGAGTGGAAAGCCTCATCTTGGGAGCAGATGTGGCGAACTGCAACATCCTCTGCCTGACCGAGACATGGCTGACCTAACTGGTGCTGGATAAGGTAATCTGCCCAACCGAGTCCTTCACTATCTACTGTGCTGACAGAACAGAAGAATCTGGGAAATCCAAGGGTGGAGGAGTCTGCCTCATGACTAATAATAACTGGTGTTTTCGTCCCCTAATTTGAGAAAGGACATTCGTGCTATTGAGGGAGTGCAGCGTAGGTTTACATGGTTAATTAAAGGGATGGCAGGACTGTCATATGCTGAGAGAATGGAGCAGCTGGGCTTGTACACTCTGGAGTTTAGAAGGAGGAGAGGGTATCTCATTGAAACATATAAGATTGTTAAGGGTTTGGACATGCTAGAGGCAGGAAACATGTTCCCGATGTTGGGGGAGTCCATAACCAGGGGCCACAGTTTAAGAATAAGGAGTAAGCCATATGGAACGGAGACAAGGAAACACTTTTTCTCACAGAGAGTTGTGAGTCTGGAATTCTCTGCCTCAGAGGTGGAGGCAGATTCTCTGGATGCTTTCAAGAGAGAGCTAGATAGGGCTCTTAAAAATAGCGGAGTCAGGGGATATGGGGAGAAGGCAGGAACGGGGTACTGATTGGGGATGATCAGCCATGATCACATTGAATGGCGGTGCTGGCTCTAAGGGCCAAATGGCCTAATCCTGCACCTATTATCTACTGTAACCCTGGACATATTAAGACCCTTTCTCATTCCTGCACGCATCTGACGATCTCATGCCGTCTATTCTACCTTCCCCGTGAGTTCGGCTCAGTGATCGTCACAGCCGTCTACATTCCAACGCATGCTGACAACGACGTGGCACTATCGGCCCTACACAATGTACTATGCCGACACCGAAAGAACCTGGATCGGGCTATGGTGGTGGCTGGAGATTTTAATAAATCAAATCTCAAAAAGGTCATGCCCGACTTCCACCAACACATCACGTGTACCTTGGAGCACTGCTACACGCCGTTCTGGAAAGACTACAAGGCCGTTTCACTCCTCCTTTTGGAAAATCTGACCACGCTGCCATTTTCCTGCTGCCGGAGTATAAACAAAGGATAGTACGGGAAGCGGCAGTGACGAGGGACGTAAAGCGGTGGTCTGACCAGACAGAGGTCATGCTGCAAGATGCACTGAACAATCTCGACTGGAATATATTCCAAACAAGTTCCAGTGACGTCAGTGAGTTCGCGAAGCGGTTACAGACTTCATTGCAACAATAGTCGATAACATTGTCCCCACGGTAAGGGTTAGCAACTTTCCTAACCAAAAACCCTGGGTGGACAGGTCTATTCGTGTTGCCTTGAATGCTCACCCTGCTACCTACAACTCTGGCCTGGCATCCGGAAATATGGACGTCTACAAAGTAGAGTCCTACCGACTGCGAAGGGCAGTGAAAGACGCAAAAAGGAGGTGCAGTGACAAGATAGAGTCACAGATGGGGCAGCAGGACACCAGACGCCTTTGGCAGGGGCTACGGACTATAACTAACTACCGGAGCAGCCCCCCCTCAACCGGAAGTGCCGACACCTCCCTAGCTGATGACCTGAACTCTTTCTATGCACGTTTCGAGACGGGCAACATCATCCCCGGCTTGCTGGCTAACGACAACACCGCCATCGTGCTGGCTAGCGAGGCTGGAGGGAGGTCCTCCGCTGGGGAAGTGCACGCATTCTCGTTGTCCGAGCACGACGTGAGGAGGGCTCTGACATGTGTGAACACGAGGAAAGCTGAAGGCCCAGTTGGTATATCTGGGCGAGTACTTAAGTCTTGTGTTACTCAGCTAGCTCTGGTGCTCACGACAATATTCAACCTCTCCCTGGGCAAGTCTGTGGTCCCTGCCTGCTTCAAAAGATCGATCATTGTACCTGTACCAAAGAATGCTTCTCCAGCGTGTTTGAATGACTACCGATCGGTGGCCCTCACCTCGGTAGTCATAAAATGCTTCGAGAGGCTGGTCAAGAAACACATCTGCGCCTTACTCCCTCGCAACATGGACCCGCTGCAGTTCGCATACTGTCCGAACAGATCCACGGATGATGCGGTCCTCCAGGTTCTGCACACCGCTCTCTCTCACCTTGACAGCCAGAAGGGGGGCTATGTGAGGATGCTGTTCATTGACTTCAGTTCAGCCTTGAATACGATAGTCCCCACCAGACTTGCTGAGAAGCTACTGGAATTGGGGCTCAACACTCCCCTGTGTGCCTGGGTCCTGGATTTTCTCACCGCCAGGCCCCAGGTAGTCAAGATGGGAGGAAATACATCAAAGACCCTCACCCAGAGCACAGGATACCCCCAGGGTTGCGTCCTCAGACCCCTACCGTACTCCCTGTACACACATGACTGTGTGACCAGGTTCAGCTCCAACTCCATCATCAAGTTTGCTGATGACACTTTGGTGGTGGGCCTGTTCACTGATAATGATGAGAAGGCCTACCGGGAAGAGGTGGCTGATCTGACACTCTGGTGTCAGGACAACAGCCTCCTCTTGAATGTCAATAAAACGAAGGAGCTGATCGTGGACGTTAGGAAGGCACAACATCCTATGACGCACACGCCACTGAAGATAAATGGGGATACTCTGGATATGGTGAGCAGCTTTAAATACCTGGGAGTCCACATATCAGAGGATCTGACATGGTCATCACACACTGTCGCACTGGTGAGTAAGGCAAGGCAGCGCCTTTACCACCTCAGGCAGCTAAGGAAACAGAGTCTCTCTGAGGATCCTCCAATGCTTCCAGTACACAGCGTCTGTAGAAAGCATCTTGTCCAGAAACATCACATTCTGGTTTGGGAACTGCTCTGCCCAGGACAAAAAGGCTCTGCAAAGAGTATTGCGTTCGGCCGTACGCACTATGGGAACTACACTCGCCCCTCCGCAGGAACTATACATCAGAAGGTGCCGATCCAGAGCCAGCAACATTATGGGGGACCACTTCCACCCCAGCAACAGACTGTTCCAGCTGCTACAGTAAAACGATTAGTCCAAGTCAACATGGATTTATGAAAGGGAAATCATGCTTCACTAATCTTCTGGAATTTTTTGAGGATGTGACAAGTAAAATGGATGAAGGGGAGCCAGTCGATGTAGTGTACCTAGACTTTCAGAAAGCCTTTGATAAGGTCCTGCATGGGAGACTGGGTACTAAAGTTAGAGCACATGGTATTGGGGGTAGGGTGTTGACATGGATAGAAAATTGGTTGGCAGACAGGAAGCAAAGAGTAGGAGTGAACGGGTCCATTTCAGAATAGCAGGCAGTGGCGAGTGGAGTGCCGCAAGGCTCTGTGTTGGGGCCGCAACTGTTTACCATATATATTAATGTTTTGGAAGAGGGAATTAGGAGCAACACTAGCAAGTTTGTGGATGACACAAAACTGGGTGGCAGTGTGAACTGTGAAGAGGATATTAGGAGGTTGCAGGGTGACCTGGACAGGTTGAGTGAGTTGGCAGATGCAGTATAATATAGATAAATGTGAGGTTATCCACTTTGACGGCAAAAACAAGGGGGCAGATTATTATCTCAATGGGGTTAGGTTAGGTAAGGGGGAGGTGCAGCGAGACCTGGGCGTCATTTTACAGCAGTCACTGAAAGTTGGCGTGCAGGTACAGCAGGCAGTGAAGAAAGCTAATGGAATGTTGGCCTTCATAACAAGATGATTTCAGTATAGGAGTAAAGAGGTTCTTCTGCAGTTGTATAGGGCTCTGGTGAGACCACATCTGGACTATTGTGTTCAGTTTTGGTCTCCTAATTTGAGGAAGGACATCCTTGTGATTGAGGCAGTGCAGCGTAGGTTCACGAGATTGATTCTTGGGATGGCGGGACTGACATATGAGGAAAGATTGAAAAGACTGGGCTTGTATTCACTGGAGTTTAGAAGGATGAGGGGGTATCTTTTAGAAACATATAAAATTATAAAAGGACTGGTCAAGCTGGATGCAGGAAAAATGTTCCCAATGTTGGGCGAGTCCAGAACCAGGGGCCACAGACTTAGAATAAAGGGGAAGTCATTTAAGACTGAGGTGAGAAAAAACGTTTTCACCCAGAGAGTTGTGAATTTATGGAATTCCCTGCCACAGAGGGCAGTGGAGGCCAAGTCACTGGATGGGTTTAAGAGAGACTTAGATAGAGATCTAGGGGCTAGTGGAGTCAAGGGATATGGGGAGAAGGCAGGCATGGGTTATTGATAGGGGACGATCAGCCATGATCACAATGTATGGCGGTGCTGGCTCGAAGGGCCGAATGGCCTCCTCCTGCACCTATTTTCTATGTTTCTATAATAGGCTCCAAACTGCAAGTTTCACAAGGTCCCAGCCAATTGAATTGCCTCAAAAACTAAACGGGAATATGTTCATGACTAGTATTTATTAAAGGTAGATAAAAATGCTGGAGAAACTGAGCAGGTGAGGCAGCATCTACGGAGCGAAGGAATAGGTGACGTTTCGAGTCGAGACCCTTCTTGTACCTCCCTCCAACTCTCCAACCCAGACCCGTTATCACAGCCACGTTTGCTTTCTCGGGACTTGCCTGCGCCTCCATCTTGTACCTCTCCTCCTCTCATCTTAAGTATTTATTAAAAATATATTTACCAACATAAAATCATCCTAAATTTTACAAACAATTTATTTATTCCAGAAACTGTATGAAATAAAACATTTTAACTCAAGATAGGAAGATAAGTTAACTTATTGTAAAATACATGCCAAACTATAACTTTAAAAAGTAAAGAATCATGATCCGAATTTAAAATCTCCAAAATATACAAATGGACTTACTCACGCATCATCCGGTGTGAGCTGCACAGGTTCACTTGTAAACTGAGTGTCAAAGTTTTCCAACCCATAATCATCGGTAATTTGTGGCTTAAAGGGAGGAGTCACTTGTTTCTTTTCCAACTGAAATAAGAACATTCGGAATGCAGTCAGAACACTGCAAATTCATGTGCAGAACAGTGAAAGGTAAAACAATTCAGTTTAAGTATACAACTTTGGGCAGTACTTCCTCTGGCAGCTGTTTCCATATACCCACTCCCCACTGTGTGAAAAGGTTACCCCTTGGATTCCTATTAAATCTTTCCCGTCACCTTAGAAACATAGAAAATAGGTGCAGGAGTAGGCCATTCGGCCCTTTGAGCCAGTATTGCCATTCAATATGATCATGGCTGATCATCCAAAATCAGTACCCCGTTTCTGCTTTCTCCCCATATCCCTTGATTCCATTAACCCCAAGAGCTATATCTAACTCTGTCTTTAAGAGCTCTCTCTTGAAAGTATCCAGAGAACCGGCCTCCGGTTCTGAGGCAGAGAATTCCACAGACTCACAACTCTCAGTGAGAAAAAGTATTTCCTTGTCTCCAAAGACAAAGACATTGTGACAGTGTAGATTTCCCCCAGCCACCCCATCCTCACAGAGACATGCAGGCCTGCAGTCCAACTGGACTCCGCAAACTGTGCAAACAGCTGGCAGAGACCTGGATCCTACCTCAAGTTCAAGTTCAAGTGAGTTTATTGTCATGTGTCCCTGATAGGACAATGAAATTCTTGCTGTGCTTCAGCACACAGAACATAGTAGGCATTTACTACAAAACAGATACGTGTGTCCATATACCATTATATAAATATATACACACATGAGTAAATAAACTGATAAAGTGCAAATAACAGATAATGGGTTATCAATGATCAGAGCCAGGTTTAATAGCCTGATGGCTGTGGGGAAGTAGCTATTCCTGAACCTGGTTGTTGCAGTCTTCAGGCTCCTGTACATTCTACCTGAAGGTAGCAGGGAGATGAGTGTGTGGCCAGGATGGTGTGGGTCTTTGATGATACTGCCAGCCTTTTTGAGGCAGCGACTGCGATAAATCCCCTCGATGGAAGGAAGGTCAGAGCCGATGATGGACTGGGCAGTGTTTACTAGTTTTAGCAGTCTTTTCCTCTCCAGGGTGCTCAAGTTGCCGAACCAAGCCACGATGCAACCGGTCAGCATGCAACAGCTCGACTACAAATTATCATCATGGGTCTTGCAGTTTATAGTTCTTCGTGCTCATAATTGCAATACTTAGTCCTTAAATGTAGTGGGATTGGCAAGATATTCTGTTTCGTTATGATTCGATGGACACCTCTGCCATTGTTCACTAGCAGTTCTGAAATTTCACGAAGTATTCCTTCTTTGTTCTACCTACCTTGAATAGTTACTTCCTTTAAGTATCATTGACCATTTGGTTTATAAACAGTTGTTTGTACACAAAAAGCTAACTTGTCAGCCAGCGTTCCTTCAAATTGTTCACAATTTTTGAATGGACTGCTTTTTGAGCTTTGACGGAAATGTTTGTTTTGTAGCTTGGTACCACAATGACGTTCCCACGGTGTCATTTAACATCACATTTCTTCAATTAGCGTTGCATTTCACACTTGCAAATTATTTTGGCAAAAAGCAAATAGTCAATGTGGACTGAGTGTGTTGGAATGTGGAATACTGTTTAGCCTTTAGTTGGCATCTCTTCACTACTTAAAGAAAATAACTTCTTGTATGATTAATCTCAATCCAAAAGTTATTAATTTCCATTTTCTGTCCTCCAATTGGAGACTGGAAAACATTAATGGAGAAATTCTGGAATCTTTGTGAACATCAGCAGAGCTTCTGAGAATGACCTGCATGCAGCTGATACCTCAGTCTCAGAAATTTCATTTGGTATTAAACATATTTTCACAACTGCACTCATTTTAACTGTTGGATAGAGATTACTGACATTGAAAGATTGGATAATTCAATGTTCATATAGTTGGGGTGTAGGCTACTCAACAACTCCTCCTTCTTGGAGGAAAAATGTTCCCAATGTTGGAGGAGTCCACAACCAGGGGCCACAGTCTAAGAATGAAGGGGAAGCCATTTAAAACTGAGACGAGAAAAAACTTTTTCACCCAGAGAGTTGTGAATTTGTGGTACAGGTACATAATTAGGTGGTTAAATCTTAGCTGGGGAACACCACAGGAAAAGTATATGGAACTCAATATCCACTCAAACCTTCCTTCCAGACTCAATTTTACCTTCCCAATGTATACCAGACTGAATAAACATCCTGGCAGGGTAGGTTCTGCATTAAGGTGCAGCGTAAAGCAGGCATGGATTTTACTCAGATGGCTTGTAACCCTGACAATCTATTTGTTGCTATGGCAGTCAGCCTTCACAAACCACCTCCTGTTGATGCCCTGATGCATGGAATAGCAGAATGTGCAGAAATGGAATGATAGCCATGTCCTTCAATGTTCCTTCTTATATGTCAACCAAGAATGAAAGTAATCTATTGAGAATTTGTAATGTAAACCAAGTCATTCATGCAAAAATCAAGTGAAAATGATCTTTCAGGAAAAAAAAAATTTAAGATTAAAACCATGCCACAATTAAATTTCATTTAAAGTAATGTATTGCCAGAATGGCCTTGAAAGCTCAATATTCAGTAGAGAAGTGTTAGAAACATAGAACAATAGGTGCAGGAGTAGGCCATTCGAGCCAGCACCACCATTCAATATGATAATGGCTGATCATCTATAATCAGTACCACGTTCCTGCTTTTTCCCCATATCCCTTGATTTATTTAGCCCTAAGAGCTAAATCTAACTCTCTCTTGAATACATCAAGTGAATTGGCCTCCACTGCCTCCTGTGGCAGAGAATTCCATAGATTCCACTCAGTCCTAAATGGCCTACCCCTTATTCTTAAACTGTGACCCCTGGTACTGAAGGCCCCCGACATCGGGAACATTTTTCCGGCATCTAACCTGCCCAATCCTTTAATAATTTTATATGTTTCGATAAGATCATCTCTCGTCCTTCTAATGTTTAGTGAATACAATCCCAATCGACCCATTCTTTCATCCTATATCATTCCGCCATTCTGGGAATTAACTTGGTGAACCTACACTGCACTCCCTCAATAGCAATAATGCCCTTCCTCAAATTAGGAGACCAAAATTGCACACAATACTCCAGGTGCAGTCACACCAGGGCTCTGTACAACTGCAGTAGGACCTCCTTGCTCCTAAACTCAAATTCTCTAGCAATGAAGGCTAACATGCCATTCGCTTTCTTCACTGCCTGCTGTACCTGCATGCTTACTTTCAGTGAGTGATGTACTAGCACACCCAGGTCTCGTTGCACCTCCCCTTTTCCTAATCTGATACCATTCAGATAATAATCGACCTTCCTGTTCTTGTCACCAGAGGATAATCTCACATTTATCCACATTATTCTGTATCTGCCATGCATCTGCCCGCTCATCCAACCTATCCAAATCACCCTGCAGCCTCATCACAGCTCACACCGCCACCCAGCTTTGTGTCATCTGCAAACTTTGAGATGTCACGTTTAATTCCCTCGTCTAAGTCCTTAATATATACTGTAATTAACTGAGGTCCTAGCATCGAGCCTTGCGGCATCCCACTAGTCACTGCCTGCCATTCTGACTGTTTGCTTCCTGTCTGCAAACCAGTTCTCTATCTACCCCCAATACCATGTGGTCTAATTTTGCACACTAATCGCTTGTGTGGGATCTTGTCAAAGGGTTTTTGAAAATCCAGAGACACCACATCCATTGGTTCACCTTTATCCATTCTACTTACATAGAAAATAGGTGCAGGAGGAGACCATTCGGCCCTTCGAGCCAGCACCACTTGTTACATCCTCAAAAAATTCCAGAAGATTCGTTTTAGAAGAAGCAGATTAGATTTCTCCTTGATGAATCCATGCTGAGTGACCGATCCTGACACCGCTCTCCAAATGTTATAATAATTTACCAATGTAACTTTTGTGATATTTTACTATGGAAATTACCGTAAACTATTGCTCTTCTGGAATCTTATTGTATTATTATACCCAAAACTGCGCATCCCTCTGCAATTGGATCCTTGACGTCCTCCTCCACAGACCCCAGTCTGTCCGTATTGGTGGGAACGTGTCATCCTCGATAACAATCAGCACGGGAGCACCTCAAGGCTGCTTGCTCAGCCCCCTGCTGTACTCACTCTATACTCATGATTGTGTAGCCGGACATAGTGCAAACTCCATCATCAAGTTCGCCAACGACACCACTGTTGTGGGATGAATCACTGATGGCGATGAGACACAGTATAGAAGCGAGGTTGACCGATTGACCAAATGGTGCCAGCACAACAACCTGGCTCTCAACACTAGCAAAACCAAGGAACTGATTGTGGACTTTGGAAGGGGTAGGATGGGGACCCAGAATCCCGTTTATATCAAAGTGTCAAGAACTTCAAATTTCTGGACGTGCATATTTCCGAAGATCTTTCCTGGTCCCAGCACACCAAGTTGGCGATATGCAGAATATTGCCCTGCCGACTACAAATTCAGACGATTCAGAAAACTGATGCAGTTATAAAGTAGGCACATCAGCACCTCTTCTTCCTGAGAAGATTACAAAGATGTCAAGGAGGACTCCCTCGAACTTCTACAGGTGCACAGTAGGGAGCATTCTGACTGGCTGCATCGTGGCTTGGTTCAGCAACTCGAATGTCCAGGAGCGGAAAAGAATGCAGAAAGTTGTGACAACTGCCCAGTCCATCATCGGCTCTGACCTCCCCATCATCGAAGGGATCTATCGCAGTCGCTGCCTCAAAAAGGCAGCCTGCATCATCAAAGACCCACACCATCCTGGCCACACACTCATCTCTCCGTTGCCATCGGGAAGAAGGTACAGGAGCTTGAAACCTGGAACATACAGGTTCAAGAACAGCTTCTTCCCCACAGCCATCAGGCTACTAAATACGACATCAAACAAGCTCTGAACAATAACAGTTTATTGCACTTTATCTGTTTATTTATTTGTACGTCTATGGTATATAGACACACTGAACTTTTATCTCCTGTTCAGTATTATGTTTACATATTCTGTTGTGCTGCAGCAAGCAAGAATTTCATTGTCCGGAAGTGGCGGCGCTGCCAAGCAGCTGCGGCTCGCCTGCAGTCCGTCTGTCTTTTCCTTTTTTTTGTTTCCTTTTGTCTTGTTAAATGTATGTTTTAGTTTATTTTAGTTGTGTATGTGTAGGGGGGCTGGGGAAACTTGTTTTAACCTCTTCCTTCAACGGGGATGCAATCTTTTCTTTGTCGTATCCCCATCTCCGTCTGCGCTGAGGCCTAATATCGGAGCTGCAGCTTCCAACTGGAATTGACCTCGAGGCTCCGGTAGTAGAGCCTGTGGACTCACCATCGCAAAGCTGGCCAACTTCAGGGCTGTGGTGGCGCTGAGGCTGTGGCCCGACTTCGGAGCCTCGGAGGTTTCGACCGCGGGCCCAGTGGATGACATAATCGGGAGCTCACTGGTCCCAGGTTGATGACCGATTCTTTGTCCGCTGGACTGGAAGGTGGCAGCTTCGTCTGCCCCGGGCCGTGGAGTTTGAATCGGCCCATTCGCGGAACATGGATTCGGCCGCGGGACTTACCATCACCCGGCTGGGGGGCCCAACATCGAAAGCCTGGATCGCCTCAACGCAGAGGGAGAACAAGCAAGGAAAATATAAGACTTTAAGACTTTTTGCCTTCCGTCACAGTGAGGAGGTGCCTGGAGATTCACTGTGATGGATGTTTGTGTTAAACTGTGTTCATTGTATGTTCTGTTACTTTATTTTCTGTCATGATTGCAAGGTACGCAATTTTGTTCAAACTAAAAGTTTGAATGACAATAAAGGAAACTCTAAACTCCTATCTGGGACACATGACAATAAAACTCTCTTGACTTGACTTGAAATACATCACCCATGTTTTCCAGTATCCTCCCAGTTGAAGCTTTGTATATTATTTACTATTCATTTTCAACAGATCAAACAGTCCAGCTTTTACCTGCCTCAATATAAAATCTTAAACTTCAAGTGTGAAATTATTTATGTTTTATCTTGGTTCCTTCCTACTCTTTGGTTGTTTAAGGTGTGGCTTTAGTATTTGGTTATCTATTCTTTATTTGAGAAACTGTTTGGTTAGACATTAATTACATTGGAAGTGGAAAGAAAAAAGAGTTTTCAATTTAACTTACTGAGGTCAGATAACTACCAAATCCGTATCTGCTGTTCCTTACAATGGTACAATGCTGTTGCTACTTTGGTCGCTTTAAGTTATTTACTATTATCTGAAAGTGGCAATGTTCCGCCTTACCTAATGTAAATTAAGAATAAAGAAACATCTACAACAGAAATACTTTTGCTGTATACAAATCTCTAAACGGGTCGCACTCTTCTCAACAAGCCTGTTATACCTGTTCTCTACCTGTTATAACTGAATATAACAGCAGCATTATTCTAATTCATGTGGCTTTAAGATTAATAGTACTGGTTAAAATAAAACATAAATAGAAACATCTGTTTAACAACAACATGATGATCTTAAAACTATCCACATGAAAGGTGTAAAGCTATATTCCACTAAACATACCCCAGATCTAGAAGTAGGCAGTTATTTCAGGTGAGAGACTGGACGTGATTTTAGGCTGTAGGTGATTTATATGGAAGTAGGCATATTAAGGTTGGAATTTAGAGAGATGCGAGAATGGGTTGTGGGGTAAATAGTAGGCAGTCAGTTGCGGTTGTGGAGTTCCCATTTCCAAGTGACAGTCAGAAGTTTATTCAAAACAGTAAATCTCACAATGCCAGGTAGCTGGGGTGGGGAGTTGTCATGGATAGTGGCAGGGGAACTGGTTCATGCACAAGAGGATCCAGATTGCATGGTGGTGTTGAATAGTGCTTAGGAGGAGGAATGAAGAAAGCACAGAGACACAAGGAACTGCAGATGCTGGCTTACCAATAAAGACACAAGGAGCTGGTCAGGCAGCATCTCTGGAGAACTTGAATAAGCAATGTTTTGAATTGCGACTATTCTTCAGACAGATTGTCGTGAGAGGGGGGAGAGGGGGTAGAGAAAGCTGGGAGATGTGGGGAAAGATAAGCCTTGTAAGTGATAGGTGGATACAGGTGAATGGATTAGCAAATGGTTGAACAAAAAGTATGCGATAAGGAGATATAGATGGAATAGGCATGAAAAGTGAAGCCAGAGGAAATATTATAGGTGGAGGGGAAAGGGAAAAATGGAAGAGTGGGTGAAAAAGGAGAGAAAGGAACGGAGTTAGTTACCTAAAATTGGATAAATCAGTGTTCATACTATTAGGCTGCAAGGTACCTGAACAAAATATAGAGTTTTGTTTCTCTGTTACTCACTCTGGCAAAGGCCCAGAACAGAAAGGCTCATATGGAAGGGTAATTTGAATGGTTAGCAACCGGGAGGTTCAGCAGATCCTGGCGGACTGAGCTTAAATGTTCAGCGAAATGGTCGCCGAGCCTATGCTTGGTCTCGCAGAAGTAAAGGAGACCATATAGGAGGCATCAAATGCAGCAGATGAGGTTAGAAGAAGTGTGCATGAACATCTGTCTCACCTGGAAGGACTGTTGGGGTCCCTGGATGGATGTGAGGAGGTATAGGGACAGGTGTTACATCTCCTGCAATTGCAGGTGGTTTGGATGGAACGGGATGAGTGAACCAAGGTTCGATCGTTCAAAGGTGTTGCAAAGGGAGCATCTCTGCAGAACGAGGAAAAGGGTGGGGATGGGGAGATGTGACTGCTGGTGGGATCACGTTGAAGATGGCGGAGAATGATGTGTTGGATGTGGAGGCTGAAGGCGGGAAAGGTAAGTGCCCGGGAAACTCTATCTTTCTTCTGCCTTCTGAAAAGGGTGCCGATGAGGAGCGAGAGCAGAACTGAGGGACATAGAGGGGACGTGGGTGAAGGATCTATCTACAACACCAGGGGGGAAAACGTCGTTTTGAAAGAAAGAGGACATCTTGGATGTCCTAATTAAACCTTAACCTTGGGAGCAGGTTGGTGGAGATGGAGAAATTGAGAGTCAAGGATGGCCTTTTTGCAAGAGACACGTTATGAGAAAGCGTAGTACAGACAACTATGGAGACAGTGGGTTTATAGCAGACGGTCAGTCTATAGTCTATCCCTGTGATGGAGAGAAAGAGATATCAGAGTATACCTGTACCCATGGTCACAGCTGCAGACATCAGATCGACATTCCTTAGAGCAAATGCACGCAAAGCACTGGCCGGGATGGAATCCCAGGTCATGTTCACAGAACCCGTGTTCGGGAATCACAGAGGAGGTGGAGGGTGATGGCGGCGGGCGCTGGACAAGGTGCCTATGAGAAGAACCAGGGTTACCTTCCGCGCCGAGGTAGGCTGCGGGAGGCGCCCCCTGGGGAACAAGGGCTAGGCATGGGAGGGATGTCAGTTTGCAGCACAACTGAAATGGAGGCGATGGCTGCAACTAGCTTTTGTGGTCAGCTGCAGCCGGGACTGTAAAATGGCACCTCTTGCAAATGTACTCAGTGGGCTGTTCTGTGCATACTGTGCTGACCGGGGTGATTGTGCCTATGTACGGGGAGAGTCTTGCTGAGCTGTATGCAAAAAAAAACTTAACTGCACCTGGTAAATGTGACAATAAATAAATTATTAAACCATTGAACCTCTCACTACTCCAATCTGAGGTTCCCACCTGCTTTAAGACCACTATCATTCCAGTCCAAAGAAAAAAAGGACAGTGCTTTAATGACTACTGTCCGGTGGCTCTAATACCCACCATCATGAAGTGCTCAAGAGGCAGGTCATGGTGCACATCAACTCCAGACCTGCAAACAACCTACCACCACAATGTCGATAGCAGACACCATCTCCATGGCCCCATACTCTTCCCTGGAACATCTAGATAACAAGGATTCCTACATCAGACCACTATTTATTGACAATATCTCTGCTTTCAACACCATAATTCCAACCAAACTCATCTCCAAACTCCTGGATCTAGAACTTAGCTATCCTCTCTGCAACTGGATCTATGACCTCACCCATAGACTGCAATCAGTAAGGATTGGTGACAAAAAATCCACAATTATGCTTTTTATATGTACATGAAAAACAAGCTGGGAGCGAGGAGAGTCATAACCTCATAGTTATAGTGCCAGTAAGAGCCCCTCATAAACCAATTACCCCAGAGTAATGTGCCTTTTCCGCAATGAACAAAGATATTGCAACACTTCACTAATAGAGATTTGACACAAAGAACTGCGGATGCTAATTCACAAAAAAAGACACAAAGAGCTGGAGCAACTCAGCGGGTCATGAAGTATGTATGAAGAGCATAGATAGGCAACCTTTCAGGTCAGAATCTTTCTTCAGACTGATTGTAGTAGGGGGTGAAACAAAACTGGACGAGAGGGGAGAATGTGACAAAGCTTGGCAAGCCTGACCATTTATGCTTGGTCCACCAAGGCTTACTGGATCTCCAGGTTGCTAACGATTTAACTCCCATACTGACCTTTCTGTCCTGGACCTCCTCCATTCCCAGATTGAGGCCACATGCAAACTGGAGGAACGCTGAATTCTCCAACATTAGGTAACTTACCAACAAACAACTGGTCTCAAAGCCTTTTATCTTTTCATCTCTGGCTTTTATCCAACCATCTTTCAATCAAATCCTCCTCACCTGTATCTGCCAGTGTTTATTCTGCCACCACGTCTCTTCCAGCTTTCTCCCCGCCCCACCATAATTAGTTTGAAGGAAATGTCACCTATCTATGTACCCCAGAAGTGTTACCTGACCTGCTGAGTTGCTCCAGAATTTGTGACAAAAGAGGCTATGTCATAATTTCCAAAAAGCAGGGTTTGGCACCTGCAAGGATAGCATGATGAATAGGAAATTACTGGCAACCAGCTGATGTTTTATTACTTACCAAATCCCAGTCTATTCTGCGGAAAAAGGTATGAGTCTGAATGTCAGCAAATCCAGTTTGCGATTGACACCCAAGCCGCTCTTTAGGGTCCTGTGAACAATTTAAAAAACATCTATTGTACTGTGGGGTCACAGGTGATTTACAAGAGTGTATTGCAAATTCACTTCAAAGTTATAAATGCTCTATGATAAGCTTTCAATTATAACATTTAAACAGCTAAAATGCTTGCGTTCAGAGTTTAACTTTATCCTGTGCAACGGATATTCTTTACAATTTGTGCAGCTTCATAGAGTCATACAGCCCCTCAGCCCAACTTGCCCACCTATATGCCAACCATATATGCCCCATCGACGATTGTCCCAACTCCCGGTGTTTGGCCCATATTCCTCTAAAATAGAGGTGTGAATGGCTTCCTTCTGTGTCGTTATAAGGTAAGAAAATAATCCATTTATATCCATTCATTACCTCCTATCACTTAAACCAGGGGTCAGCAACCTTGTTCTGCATAGGGGCCAGGACCCATATGTCTGTGAGCGGATGGCGGGCCACATCTATCGCCATAGTTAATAGTAGTAGGCCCCCCTCGGTCATGACTGACCATGGGTGATGCATCCTAGTTTGCAGGTGATGTGTGGTCGGATGCCAGCCTGGGCGATGTCATATGGAGGACAGGCTGTTGCCCATGCAGCATGTCCCCCATCTCTATGTCGCTGATCGATCCAAAGGAACAGCAGGGCCGTCACAGGAGCTGCCAGAGGGATTTTCTTAAGGTTTACTCCAGGAGCCTTTTCCATGACTGGATATGGCCACAAGGCAGTGGAGGTTTTAAATCAGAGTTTTCCCTCTCCTAGATGGACTGCCTTCCCAGGCTGACGAGCCCCATCTGCCCGAGACCTATGGGGGCGGGTGCTATAGACCTTCCTGTGCAGGTCTATAGCACCTGCCCACTGCCCGCATAGTTAATAAATGGAGGTAATAATAATACATACTAACTAAATTAGTAATGTAATAATACAGACTAATAATACATAAATTAGTAATAATACATACAAATAATACATGCTAACTACTGTGACACTTGGTGTTGTTTTTCGCATTAGTTTTCACATGTTTTTAGATGCCAGATCCCCCGCATCCCCGAGACTGGCTGCAGTTCCCAGGTCGCCTGCGAGCCCCAGGACTGGCTGTGGCCCCCAGGTCGCCTGCCCCGGGACCTGCTGCAGTTCCCAGGTCGCGAAAACTAATTGGAAAAAAAACCACCTGCGTGCCGGATGATTTCGGGTTACGGGCCGGATCCGGCCCATGGGCCGTAGGTTGCCGACCCCTGACTTAAACAAACCTCTATCCTTTCCAATCATAGCTTTATCAAATACCTTTTTTTTTTAAATTGTGGTACTGTTTCAGCAAAGCTTTTCACATGTTCTCACAAACAAAAGCTGATGCAAAACAGAGTGGCAAATTGGATCTAAACTTGGCTAGGTGGTGGGAATCAGAGTAATAGTTGATGAGTTTTCTCAGGAAGCATGGTGCTCTATCATGCTTCACAGAGATATCATGAGATACAAAATATCTGTTTAACGTCTCAATTTCTTAATTATTCCCATTATTTCCACTACTTGAGTTGCTGCTATTGGTATTCCTTGGGTATGCAAGCAAATAATTTCACTGTGCCTTGTCACACATGGCAATAAAGTATTCCATTCAATTCCATAATAGATCAAAGTTTATTTTTGCTACACTCTTCCTTTTAAATACTTACAGTTAATAACAAATCATTGATATGTTTAAGAAGGAACTGCAGATGCTGGAAAAATGTATCTACCTATAACAAATCATTATGTTCCTTATTTTCTTATACTCAAGCTACCACATGATTAAGACGTTAGTTAAAATTGTGCTGTAAAAACAGCACATGATTTTACTTCGGAGTCATGTGAGTGACTACGTGAAGAACCCGCTCAGCGCGCAGGCGCGGCATTATGCCAGCAGTGCAACAGCGGCAGCGGGAATTAGGCGCTCCCGCTACAGAATGAAACGGACCGTCAGTTGAGTACACTGAGGTCGGGTTTCTTTTACAGGGGAGCCCCTTTTTCTGCTTGTGTTTTACAGGCAGAGAAAAAAGGCTCTGGAACAAAACTGTCCCCCGTTCGAGGAGGAACGTTTTCCGTCGGGGAGGGGGGCAGCAACAGGCGGTAGGAGCGACCAGGTGTTCCGCAATTCCCCGACACCGTACCGAGCCCAGCCCGATAGCGGGCTGGATGCATAGTCACCCGAAGAGGCATCCGGCAGGTGTTCCCGATTTGGGACGGGACGTCTCTCCACCCGCACGGGGGGAGAGAGAGCCGCCTGAGCCGCTGGAGCGGCTCTCGGTGCAGGTGCCTGCGAGACGCGTTGCTTGAGGGGCGCTCTCGCTTCTACAAGGCACAAAAGCTCTAGAAGAAGGCGGTAGGTACAAATACCGGGCGCACCGCTATCCCCATCACCGCGTCGAGGCCAGTCCCGCTAGTGCCTGAGCTGCGGGCTGGATGTTCAGCCATCCGAAGAGGCATCCGGCCGGTGGCTTCGGACTTGTCGGAGGGGACGTCTCTCCACCCGCATGGGAGAGAGACAGCCGCCTGAGCCGCTGGAGCGGCTCCTGGAGCAGGAGCTCCTGCGAGACACGCTACGTGAGGGGCAGTCTCGCTGGAGGGTTCAGGCATACCCTCCACAGTGCCTAGGCACTGCCCATCGCTTCCTCCTTAGTGTGGTTAGCTTTGGGGTGACCAGTGGCTGGGCTGGTCATGAAGAGGGGTCACTGGCTGAACAATATCGGGAGTATGCTTGAGGTACAGGATCAGGAAGAGCTGCTGGGTGTGGCCGCTATGTGGCTCGACCACTAGCGAGATGGCTTTTCAGTCTCAACTGATGGCCAGCTTACTACCTGTCTTTTCCAAAAAACCTCTCCAAGCCAGGTAGCCATGAGGCGTTGGTTTTATCACGCCTCCCCTAAATTGCATTTACTCAAAGTGCCCGCCATTATTGGGGGATACATTGAGCAGCGCATTTAACCTAAATATTTTTTAAATGCATTTGGTACCCTGACGTCGGCTATCATGTCCACCTGCTCATTCCAGAAGGGCAGGGTATTATGGCAAAACACCTGACCCTACTGTTCAACGGTATACCTCATAACTTCTCAAATGAACTCACAAACCTGCCCTCAATCTATGAAATTAACAGGACTATGAGAACGCCGACCTCACAAGCACAGATCCTGCTACCTGGCACTTACCAAACCAGTCCTAAAAAACTGGACGAAGTGTTCAAACTATTCGGCACAAGAGGGCAGAGTCTGGAATGAGCACCACACTAAACCAGACAGCAGTACCTCTACGTGTCCACCAGGTGTGTCTCCCTCATGGTACTGGTGAAAGCTCGGGGCCTGCATGCCAAACCCGTAGCATTTTAGGCCACAGGCCAGAGCAGGCCCCAGGGAAAATGCGCCACCCCCCAACAAACATCGTCCCTACAAGAACAAGGAACCAGAAACCGAAGAAAACAACAATGAAGACAGATAAGTATGGTTCCTACCATCACATAAAGGTTAAGGGTTGTACTAACAAGGGGTGGGTGAATCACGCCTGGTTAGGAAGCTATCACTCTTGGTAGTTATATACCAAAAAATAAATACAAGGGGAATAGAATTAATATCTTGCCACCAATTCAGCAAGCACCCCAAGGGGTCTACCCTCCCACGATGGTGAATGTCGCACCATCGTTGATAAACCACTTGAGTATTTCACCAGGTATACCCATTCATGGGATTTGTAACTACTACCATGGATCCAAGGATACTTTATGGTAGACATCGACCTTGAAGATGCACACTATTCAGTACCTTCTCATATAAGTTTCGGATATACCGCAATTACCTGGATGGAGTAACCATGATGAGCGTTGCAGCATTTAAGTCAAAGTTATCCAGAATCAACTAGCCCTGACACTTAGAAACATTCCGTCATGGCATGTCTATATATTAACGACAAACTATCCTTGGATACAGGTTTAGCTGCATCGCTTCTCGGCCTTTTGGCTAAGATCAAGTGTAGTATCTGTTCTTATCAGTTTAATAATCTGATACGTCCCTTATCTAGGGACCATATATTAAATTGAATTTTGGAACAGGGAGATGGAATAGGGGCTTGCTCCGTCCACTCCACGCATCGACCCAGTATTGCAGTGCCTCTGGGAACGGTGCACAAAATATATATCCAGATATTTACGTTGACCATCCACAACTTTGTTATCTGGTATTCATTAAGACTATCAGTCATGGTGCATTAACCACCAATCAACTACGTGGCAAAGTAATTGGGATATAGCAGCATTACCAGCTACTGAACTTTGTACCTTTCCTATGAGCTGAGATACTAGTGTTCAAAACTATCTCCATACCTGTAATATGGGGGCAAATGGATTAATCTGTAGTGTTATCATGGAATTTATCGGCAGGAAGGATTATGGTTGTACACTTCCACATGTTTTGAGAGTAACATCTTATGTGTCCTGATGTGTTACTGAGCTTGTAATACTTAATGCCAATATGAATTGACTTAAACATGTTATATATTAACTTACTTAATTCTAGTGAAGCATTTGCTCAGTAATCCACCAAATTTGCATGTTCGTTTATAAGATAACAACATCACAGTGGTGGCATATACCAAACCACTTGGGCGGAGAACATCGATATTAGGTGACAATTTATTAACAATTGGAAACCGTATGTCGTCAAACATGTTTGACCATCAGTAACTCACCTATCAGGTGAGCTAAATACTGTAAACATACATTTAAACCAAAAATATTTGCTGAAATTACTAAGCAATATGGACACCAGATATCGATTCCTTATATCCAATTAAATCACCACGTACTAACTTACGTCACATGAAACCAATCTCAAGGCAGCGGCAATAGAGACATTCCCGCGTATTGAGGGGTGGGGGGAACCTAATCTCTATGTTTTCCTTTCCTTCTACCTCTTCAATAGGTACTACGGCTTCATCAGTCGGGTACTACGCAAATTACAGTGGACCAAGTCCACAAGCATGGTTCCCAGTGATCCTCGACATGGTCATTAAAAGAATTGCAGAATTGGGAAGACCATTGCTGTGCTTGGATCAGCAGCACTATCAACCTGATGACAGCATTCCGTCGCATATCCTAGGGAACATACCTGAGGAGCATCAAGAAATGGTACACTGTTTTCCAAAACAGGAATTACACATTCAACTATAACAAAACACTGTACTGGAGCTCCTGGCAGGTCTTCACCACAATGAAGGAAATGTTCTGTCAGCCTACTCAACTTGGGTGCCGCTCATTGGTGATCAGATACAGGAGAGGTATATCAATCCATTCCCCAGAAATAGGTACACCCAAATTGGGATGTCAGTGAAATCCTGACATACCTTAGGGGATGATCACCAGCCAGGTCACTCACCCTGGAACAGCCTACCCTGAAGATGGACATGCTGGTGGCCTTACATCAACACAAAGAGCCAGCTCTCCCATCTACTGCGATGGGACAACATGGGTATAACACCAGATAGTGTCACATGCCCATTCAAGGGTTGGCCAAACAGAACAGACCAGGAACATCAGGTCCAGTCATGAAATTCCGGGCATACCCACCTGAACCACGTTTTATGTGTCATGACCCACTTAGAGATCGACACAATAAGGAATACCGAGGGAGAGGAAAAAGCCTTATGGGTCAGCCACAGGAAACCTCATGGTCGGGTGACGAGCTAAACTATCTCTAGTGGCTCAAGCAGGTACTGGGAGTTGCTGGAGTAAATACTAACGTGTATAAAATCTTATTCCACCAGGACAGCTTCCACGTCAGTAACTAAGAGGATGGACGAGCCTATGGACCACATCCTGGCTACTGCAGGGTGGTCTAGGGAGTATACGTTCCAAACTTTTATAACAAACCACTGACAGAACCTGTATCGTTTGCAGAAAAAGAATCTGCAAAAAATATATAATTTAAGCCCGGGGGAGCAATTGGTCTTGCTGTTGTTAATAACACCATTGTTGTTTTTACAAACAGATTCATGGTTGATTACGATAACATACTTCCTCCCTCGAATGACTTCGGCAGCGAGTGAAGTATGAACTGTTACACGGTTTGAAATCACAGAGCTTTGAAGTCTTCACGTAGTCACTCACGTGACTCCGAAGTAAAATAGTAAGATTAAACGAGAACTTACCAGTTTGAAGTTTGATCTGTATTTTATGAGGAGTTACGATGAGGGATTACGTGCCCTCCGCTCCCACCCTCATTATATGGATCAAACTAATAAATTGATGTCTCCTTATCTTTACTATGTTTACTTCAAATAACTGTGTCTATCTGTGATTCCACACCGCTGCTTGGAAGTATGCCGCGCCTGCGCACTGAGCGGGTTCTTCACGTAATCCCTCATCGTAACTCCTCATAAAATACAGATCAAACTTCAAACTGGTAAGTTCTCGTTTAATCTTACTATTTTACCTCGGAGTCACGTGAGTGACTACGTGAAGAAGGCTGTCATCCCACTTGGCGCATCATTACGTTGACTCGCTTTGCGCAAACGAACCGACTGGTGGCAGCATTCGCGCTGTCTAGCGGTAAGTTTTAACCAACAAGGTGAGTTACCTCTGGAATTGGTTTTTGTGTTGCAGGAAACTCATTTACAGAGTTTGCCTGCTGAATTGGGGGCGAAGTCTGGACGGGCCGCGGGTAAAACAATGGACCGCGGGAACTCCAGTCACGGTCATGACCTCAGGGATACCCGGAAATGGACCGCGGGACCCGCTACGGAGACCGCAGTAGTGCGAGTAGCGGGTGGCGGTCGAAATTCGCCTCTCGAATCGCTGTTAGTGGAGCCAGCAGCGTCGGACTGGTGCCGACATCAAACCAAATCAAGGTTAGTTATAAAAATATATCTCCACTCTGCAGAGGGGAGCATAGGGAAGAGGCCCATTCATTTAAACATAACGGGCCAGGAGTACCTAGGCAAACCCAATTGGAGGGTTAGCCACTATATTCTCTCTCTCTCTCTGAGGAAGGGAGCACAAGGAGAAAGCCCGCAAACAAGTCGGGCCAGGAGGATTCCGGATGGAGAGGATTCCTTCCTTCATGGGTAACGTGTTTAAACGTTCAAACCCACATGGAGCACCTGATGGAGAGGTGCTCCACAATGATATACTCCAAAGGAAGGAGTTATCAGTCCGGGTATTATGGAGAACCCGCAGGCAGCAGCACCTGTTTCAGGGCTGCACAAATGTCGTCTGCTTCAAGGAGAGGAGCATCCAGGGTCAGTTTTCAGTCTGACCCAAAGCAAAGAACCCGACATAGGTCCGCTGGAGGGGCCATGTCAACGCAGGTATCCTCGGGGGCCTGCGGCAGCACCTGTTTCAGTGCGGCCTACGAATTCACTCTCTGTGGAGGGGAGTGAGAGTGGTCAGTAGGTAACTGATCTCGAATTTAGAATATGAACATACAAATGGGCCTCAAGAGACTCGCAAACAAAGGGTTTGCTACCGGAAGAGTTGGTCTCCAGCCGTTGGCAGAATACCCAGAAGGGGCCAGAGTTCTCACGCTACAAGTGCCGGCAAAGGAACAGCGCTATCAGGGTGACATTGGAGGGCTAAATCCAGGTAATGAAACCAGCCGCCAAATCCTCTCTTCAGGTAAGACAAGAATAAGGAAGCTAAAGCTGTCGGACTGATCAAGGTACCAACGACGAGCAAAGCTTCATCAGTAAGCAACAGCACACCCACACCTCCATAGGGGGTAAACGGTTCACTGAAACTAGCTTGAATGCTGGGCAAGGGAATATGACCAAAGCCATTTTTCAAGGCAGATTCAGAGTTATGGCCAGAATTGTCTTCAAGGCAGGCTCAGTATGATGAGGGTTCAGACTTAGACCCAAGCAGGTGTCAGGAGAAACATGGAATCCACACACCCTACCAGTCCTACTCCCCTATCAAGGAGAGAAAAGGAACCCGCATCAGCGACCTTTGGGCTTACCACAAGACCACTGTTAGCCATGGAGGTAGGTGGGTCTGGGTTTACCGAAGCAAGGGATTGTGGACCAGTTACATGTTGGTAATCTTACTCTTGTGTTTTTGTTCAAAATGACAATGAAAAACAACATGAGTTTCAGATCTGGTTTTAAAAACCAGATAATAACATGTGATTACTTTTACTGCACACATACATAGGTTCCAAGCAGACTTGGAATTGGGACCAGAGTTGTCTTAGAGGCAGGCCCAGTATTATGGGCAGGATTGCCTTTCAGGACAGGTGACAGATGGAGGATGTCACTTCATCCAGGTTTAACTCATATGTGCAGTACAGACTTTCAGAATAGTAAATTTTGTTACGGTCTAACAACTTTTTTATAGGAGCTATATGGCAAGCATCTCAAAGATGCATGCTATGCAGTTTCCCATTCACTGGAATCGCCAGAGATATTTGAAATTTACCTGGATGGGGCTATAATAACAGTTAAAGCGTTGCAAAATAGTCTAACTACAGTCCCCAGATTTATTTACCAAATTTCCAAACGGAGCTTGAGCTGCTCAGAGCTCAAGAACATTAGTTATCATTTATCTGGAATGATGTTAAACGCTGGGTTTTGCTAAAAATTAACTGTTATAGGCCCAAACTATATTTGAAGAATCAGGGTCCCACCCATCCAGTTAAATTTAAGTTGATACCAATCACAACTGCCGATTATTGGGATTAACATTTAACAATCAACTAACAAGGGATTCCGCCCTGGAGCAAGAGATGCAATTAACAGAAGCCTGTAACAACCTCATTGGTTATTAAGCAGCTTTCTATTCATCAAGATGTAGTTGACAATATAGCAGCTGTGTATCAGTGGTACAAATTGGGCTTTGCATTACCTGAAGTTAAAACATGCAAAGAATTAACCTCTCTAGTACCATATAGGTCATTACCAATAAACCTATGCTATTCTCAAATAAACCTATGCTACCGAAATCACGATGGTGGCAGTATTCAGCATTGCTCCAGTATTTTTGGTCGGGTATACTTAGTATTACAAATTGATGCTAGTGCTCAAAGATGAGAAGTATGGTATGCCATCTCCAGTTACGGAGGCGGATGCGGGTTGCATAAGTTACCAATTTTCAGTAATTGGTATCAACTACCTATAACTCGGTGCATTCTATACGTTAAAGGTTATTGTAAGAATGTGCACAACTGCATGCTCAACTCCAAGTTGATACACTATGGGGGTGGTATATGTTAGTCACATGGGTGCTATGAAGTTTAAATATCCTGTGATATTTACCTAATCTTATTTTGAAACTACTATCTCATGTGAAATCTATGAAACACAGGATGGATATTGGACTACAATGTATTTAATGTAATTTTGGCTCGATGGAACATCGAATATCGATATATTTACATAGACTTATTTACCAGCTGCAAAACATGTGGCATACAGTGCCAAAAGATACATTATCGCCACTTGGTGGAGGAATTATTGCATGTGTGTTTTCTCCATTCTGCCTCATCAGTGGGGCTTTGCAATTTATCCAGCAAGACACCGCTTCAGGCCTCAATCTGCCTGACTGACATACGCAGCCATGGTTCCCGCTAATATAGGGAATTATATAGAACCTATATGGTTATTCAAAGCATAAAACTTGCTGGTACAGCCTGTGACTCGGGAGACCAGCGTCTGCATGATACATCAAGTCATTGACTTGAAGACTCCGAGACGATTTCCTGCGCCGCGGATAGTCAGACAAATCCGTGGAGTGCTCACTGCAGAATGCAGGATAGCACCAAAAAGAGGCAGGACATCTCCACTTCAGCAGATGGGAAACGGTTTTAGCTGAATACACATGTTACATGCTATACAGCACGAATAACTGATGTCCTAGAGTTCATTTCATATGAGTCTTTGACAATACTCAGTTACAGTGCCATTAAACGGTGCAAACGTGCTTCTCATCATATTTGCTGCAGCAAGTGGAACCTACTCTGTCGGGCCTCACCCTCTGATATCCAGAATTATATAGGATATCTTAACACAAGTTCTCCCAGGCCTAGTAACATGGGAGTATGGGACATGACGTAACATTAACATTACTTCAGCAGGGGACTCCAGCTACATCCTTATCTCAAGCCGGCTCTCAAAAGGTAATAATCCTCATGGCACTGGCCTCAGTGCAACGGGTCCAGTCACGACATAAATTACGACTGGACAGGGTGGTTACATATGTTAATAACATAATATATTATGTTTTGATTTAATAAACAAGAGCTAACCAGGCGTGAGGTACATACAGTTTCATGGCATACCCGATGGACCTTCGGGAATGTGTGGTCACACATTCACAACAATACGTCTAGATCACTTATTGCCTTAAAGGCTCCAAACGAAACAATGTTTTGTGGAAGAAATATATATATATATAAATTTCATAAGAAGTTTAGTTTTACCATCTTCAGGTGGTAAAACGGGAGTTTGGCGAATGCAGGAGTCAATACTAATATTTTAACACGCACTCCACCGGGGCTGCTACCACATCAGCTCATAGGATTATGTACGTTTGCTTTGGACCACATCCTAGCAGCTGCAGGATGGTCAAACGAACATACTTTACCAACTTTTAATACAACCGTTGCCAAATCGGGGGTATTTGCCAACTCCATTTTTGACTCTGTTAAATAGTTTCCTCTGGATGAAAGGGGTCGCTATTATTTTCATTGGATGATCAAGCATCAGCATAACAAACCAAGTCATGTCTAAATGCATGAATCTTTTTTCACTCATCCATGGTCAATTCATGCAGTGTGTTACGCATGGATTTGGTTTCGGCGTGAAATCACAGAGCTTTGAAATCTTCATGTAGTCACTCACGTGACTCCGAAGTAAAATAGTAAGATTAAACGAGAACTTACCAGTTTGAAGTTTGATCTTGATTTTATGAGGCGTTACGATGAGCGTATACGTGCCCACCGCTCCCGCCCTCATATTATCAAGGTCATATGGTAATTCCAGTTCTCAAAATCTTACTATGTTCATCGTCAACAACTTGTTTCTGTGATTCCACACCGCTGCTTTGAAGTATGACGCGCCAAGTGGGACGACGGCCTTCTTCACGTAATCGCTCATTGTAACTCCTCATAAAATCAAGATCAAACTTCAAACAGGTAAGTTCTCATTTAATCTTACTATAAATGCTATGTCATATTAACACAAGGAGAAAGAACAAGGGTGCGTACAGATAGTTCAGGGAAGCAGTAAAAAATAAATAAGATAGATTTTCAGAAAGCATTTGATAAGGTCCCACATAGGGTAGCTAATTTTATCCCACTTTTTAAGAAAAACAGGGAATTATACACCAGTTAGCCTGACATCGGTGGTGGGGAAGATGCTGGAGTCAATTATAAAAGATGAGATAGCCGAACATTTGGATAGCAGTAACAGGATCGGTCCGAGTCACATCGATTTACGAAGGGGAAATCATGCTTGACTAATCTTCTGGAATTTTTTGAAGATGTAACTAGGAAAATTGCCAAGGGAGAGCTAGTGGATGTAGTGTACCTGGACTCAGAAATTATTTGATGGGGTCCCACATAGGGGATTAGTGGGCAAAATTAGGTCACATGGTATTGGGAGTAGTGCTGACATGGATAGAGAAGTGGTTGGCAGACCGGAAACAAAAAGTAAGGATTAACGGGTCCCTTTCAGAATGGCAGGCAGTGACTAGTGTGGTACCGCAAGGCTCGGTGCTGGGACCGCAGCTATTTACAATATACATCAATGATTTGGATGAAGGGATTCAAAGTAACATTAGCAAATTTGCAGAAGACACAAAGCTGGGTGGCAGTGTGAACTGTGAGGAGGATGCCATGAGAATGCAGGGTGACTTGGACAGGTTGGGGGAGTGGCCAGATGCATGGCAGATGAAGTTTAATGCGGATAAATGTGAGGTTATCCACTTTGGTAGCAAAAACAGGAAGGCAGATTACTATCTAAATGGTGTCAAGTTGGGAAAAGGGGAAGTACAACGGGATCTGGGGGTCCTTGTACATCAGTCTATGAAAGTAAGCATGCAGGTACAGCAGGCAGTGAAGAAAGCGAATGGCATGTTGGCCTTTATAACAAGAGGAATCGAACATAGGAGCAAAGAGGTCCTTCTGCAGTTGTACAGAACCCTAGTGAGACCACACCTGGAGTGTTGTGTGCAGTTTTGGTCACCTAATTTGAGGAAGGACATTCTTGCTATTGAGGGAGTGCAGCTCCCTCAATTTACAAGGTTAATTCCCGGGATGGCGGGACTGTCATATGCTGAGAGAATGGAGCAGCTGGGCTTGTACACTCTGGAGTTTAAAAGGATGAGAGGGTATCTAATTAAAACATATAAGATTGTTAAGGGCTTGGACACGCTAGAGGCAGGAAACATGTTCCCGATGTTGGGGGAGTCCAGAACCAGGGGCCACAGTTTAAGAATAAGGAGTAAGCCATTTAGAACGGAGACGAGGAAACACTTTTTCTCACAGAGAGTGGTGAGTCGGTGGAATTCTCTGCCTCAGAGGGCGGTGGAGGCAGGTTCTCTGGATGCTTTCAAGAGAGAGCTAGATACGGCTCTTAAAAATAGCGGAGTCAGGGGATATGGGGAGAAGGCAGGAACGGTGTACTGATTGGGGATGATCAGCCATGATCACATTGAATGGCGGTGCTGGCTCGAACGGCCAAATGGCCTACTCCTGCACCTATTGTCTATTATCTACACTGGTGAGACCAAGCGCAGACTTGGTGATCGCTTCGCCCAACACCTCCGCTCAGTTCGCATTAACCAACCCGATCTCCCGGTGGCTCAGCACTTCAACTCCCCCTCCCATTCCGTATTCGACCTTTCTGTCCTGGGCCTCCTCCATGGCCAGAGTGAGTCCCACCGCATATTGGAGGAGCAGCTTGGGTAGTTTACACCCCAGCGGTATGAACATGATGAAGCCGAATAAAGTTACAAAAATAAGAAGAAATTAAAATAGGTTTCTGGGCTAGCTTACAGCTTATATTTAGTGTCAAATTAGGCTTGCCTCGGGTTGCAGTGTGTGGGATAATAAGTACCATAACATTGTCTCCCAAGTGAGGAAGTGACAGAGAAAGAAACAGCTAGTCACATCTTTGAAGTAAGATGCCATAAACCAAATGACCAATGTTTATGGGGGAGGAGGCATTAAAGGAAGAGAGAAACAGCTAGTCACATCTTTGAAGTAAGATGCCGTAAACCAAATGACCAATGTTTAGGAGGGGCGAAGTGATGAGAGAGGATCCAGGGAAGTGGAAAGATAAGATGCCATAAACCAAATGGCCTATGTTTATGAAGGACCAAGTGACAGAGAGGAAACAGCGAAAGAGCTAGGGTGATCTCTTTGAAGATAAAATGACCTAAAACAAATGGCCAATGTTTTTAGTATATCGTACCCTGTAAACAAAAGGCCTTTGATGTGATGCCTTTTCCTGTACCTCTGACCATGACTAATGTCTGTGGAATGTGCTAATGTGACAAAGAAACACTATATAATGCGATGTAATTCTGTTGTTCAGAGAAGGGGACCGAGGACAGTCGAGTGTCTATATTGGTCACTTAGCTGGAATTCTCGCTCCCTTCCATCGGCCGATGTTAAGTAAAGTTTTGAACTGGTCTACCAAACAGTTGTGTGGTGTCTGTTTATTAAGAAGCGAACCTGGTTTAGTAGTTATAAAAGTAACTTTTTCAAACATTGACTTCTCCAATTTCAGGTAATCCTTGCTTTCTCCCTCCTTTCCCTCCCCAGCCCACTGTCTCCGCCTTTTCCTTTCTTCTTCCCGCCCCCCCCCCCCCACCTCCCACATCAGTCTGAAGAAGGGTCTTGACCCGAAACGTCACCTATTTCTTCGTTCCATAGATGCTGCCTCACCCTGTTGAGTTTCTCCAGCATTTTTGTCTACCTTAGATTTTTCCAGCATCTGCAGTTCTTTCTTAAACAGTAAGCCATATGACTATCTTCAGTAAGCTATGAACCAGGACTCCAAGATCCCTCTGCATATCAATGCTTGCCAAGGGTCTTGCCAATAATTATATACATTCCCCTTGCATTCAACCAACTAAAATACAACACCCCACTCTTGCTCGGATTAAATCTGCCATTTCTCCATCCATTTCTGCAGATCTATATCCCGCTGTATCTTCTCCCAGCCTTCCTCACTATCTGCAACTCCTTCAATTTTGGTGCCATCAGCAAAACGTACTCATCATTTATGTCCAAGTCATTTATATATATCACAAACGACAGAGGTCCCAGCACAGAACCCTGCGTAACTCCACTAGTCTCTGACCTCCAGCCAGAATATCTTCTTTCCACCGCAACCTTCTGTCTTCTGAATCCATACGAACCCATGCATTTTAATCTTCTGGATCAGCCTACCATGAAGGACTTCATCAAAAACGTTACTAAAATCCATGTGTACAACTACCACCGCCTTACCTTCATCAATCTCCTTCGGCATCTTCTCAAATAACTCAATTGTCAGTAAGATATGACATACCACATACACAGCTGTGCTAGCTATGCCTAATTAGCCCATTCTCTTCCAAATGTGAATAAATCCTATCTTAAAATAATTATTTCCAATAATTTCCCTACCGCTAACGTGAGACTCATTGGATTATAGTTCCCCGATTCCCTCTACTTGCTTTCTTAAAAAGAGGAACAACACTGGCCACTTTCCAGTCACCCGGGACCTCGCCTGTGGATTGAGAAGAAACAATATCCTTGTCAAGGCCTCAGCAATCTTCTCTCTTGCCTCACTCAATAACCTGGGATAGATCCCTCAAACCCTGGGGACATCCACCTTCATGTTCTTCAAGAGCCTCCACATCTTCTTCACAAACTCAAACTGCCCTAGCATATTTGTATTCTCCACACTGATCTTGCTGTCGTCCAAGTCCTTCTCAGTAAATTATGGATGCAAACTACTTATTTAGCACCTCACCTATATCCTCTGACTCCAAGCATAGATTGCCTCCTTTATCCTTGAGTGTTCGTACCTTCTCCCCCTCGTATTTTATATATGCATAAAAAGCCTTGGGATTTCCCTTAATCCGTCTCGCCAATGACATTTCATGGCCTCATCTGGCCCTAATCACCTGCTTGAGTTCTTTCCTATTATATTCCTCATAAATCTGATACCCCTTCTTAAATCTGATGTACGCTTTGTTTTCTTCCTGACCAAGTTTACAACCTCCTTGGTTATCCACAGTTCCATTACCTTGCCGTCCTTATCCCTCCTCCTTACTGGAACATGCTGACACTGCACTTGGATCAACTGGCCTTTAATATGTGGACATGCCCAATAACACTGCTCCCAATCTATCCTCCCTAGCTCCTGCCTAATGACATTGTAATCTGCCTTGCCCAAATTACCTTCCCATAACATCCAGCCCTGTCCCTATTCAAAACAATCTAAAAATTTATGGAGTTGTGATCACTATCTCCAAAACGGTCTTCCACCGTAACACCAATCACCTAGCCAGGATTATTTCCCAATTAAAGGTCCAATATGGTCCCGCCTTAAGTCGGACTATTCACATACTGTTTAAGGAAACCTTTGATATACCTATAAAATTATGCCCCGTTGAATCCTCTTGCACTGAGCATGTCCCAGTCATATTGAGGATGTTAAAGTCACCCACTACAACAACCCCGTGGTTCTTGCATCCTTCCGTAATCTGTCTACATATCTGGTGTAATACAGGTATCTATAACCTACACCTAGGTTTAAGGTGAGAGAGAAAAATTTAATAGGAACTGAGGGGCAACATTTTCACACGAGGGTGGTGGGTATATGGAAAGAGCTGCCAGAGGAGGTAGTAGAAACAGGTACAATAACAACATTTAAAAGGCATTTGGACAGGTATATGGATAGGAAAGGTTTACAGGGATATGGGCCAACATGGGCAGGTGGCAATAGTGGAGGTCAGCGTGGACAAGTTGCACCAAAGGGCTTGTTTTGGTGCTGAAAAAAAGGAAATTCTGCCAGGTCCCCAGCAATCTTTCCCTAGCTTCCCACAATGTCCTAGAACATCTTTGATCAGACCCCAGTGTTTCAAACATCTTTCTGCACTTTATGAATGGCAGTACTTCCTCTGTTGTAATGTGGATATATTTAAAAACATCACTATTCTCTTCCCTGAATTCCCTTCCCTTTTACTTCCCATCTGCCATGGGAACAAAGATTCTGACCATCTACCCGATCTATGTTTGTTATAATCTACAGATGCACCACAGAAAGCATCTCATCCAGATGCATCACAACTTGGTATTTAAACCACTTTGCCCAAGCCCATATGGAAACGGGCGCTTTGGCACAACTCGTCCAAGCCAACCAAATACTCCATCTAAGCTAGTCCCATTTACATTTACAAAATTTGTCCCAATGGCCTGCACTTAGTCAATATCCCTCTGGTGTTCCCAATGTGGCCTTCTGTACATCAGCGAGACCAAGTGTGGACTAGGCGACCATTTTGCTGAACACTTGCGCTCTGTCCACCAAAACCTTCTGGATCTAACAGCTGCTGAGCATTTTAACTCATCTTCCCATCCCCATTGCCAAACTGACCTTTCTGTTCTGGGTCTCCTCCATTGCCAAGATGAGGTCATACACAAACTGGTGGAACAACACCTCAAATCCAGTTGGGGTATCTTACAAGCCAATGGTATGAACACTGAATTCTCCAATTTTAGACAAACCCCTAACAACCCCACCCTCCCTTTCCACACAAACATCAACTAACCGTGCTCTCCAGAGATGCTGCCCGGGTTACTCCAGCACTTTGTATTCTTTTCTACACAATACACCCGCTGATGAAGGCCAATGTATCAAAAGCCTTCTTTACCACCCTATCTCCTTATCACACCACTTTCAGGGACCTAGAGTCCTACCTTTCACTGTGACTGTCCTGCCTTGGTTTGACTTCCCAAAGTGCAACACCATGCACTTATCTGCATTGAACTCCAATAGCCCACTTGCCCAGCTGATCAAGATACTGCTGTAATATTTGATAACCATCTTCACTATGTATGATATCACATACTTTAATGAAATCTCCAAATTTACCAATCATGCCTTGCATATTCTCATCCAAATTGTTGATACAAACCACAAACAGCAATGGGCCCAGCACCGATCCTTGAGACGCACTATTCACAGGCCTCCAGTTGGAAAATCAACCTCCCACAACGATCCTCTACTTCTTTCAATGATGCCAATTCTGTATCCTTGCCGCTAGCTCTCCCTGGATCCCATGTGATCTATCCTTCCTTAGCAGCCCACCATGCGGAAACGTATCAATTTTTACTGGTCCATATAAACAATGTCTACGACCTTACCCCCATCAATCTTCTGGGTAATTTATTTTCAAAAAACACAATCAAATTTGTGAAACACCATCTTCCACATACAAATCCATGCAACCTATACATGATGAACGCTGTCTACCAAAATGCATATCATCGTCTCTAGCAGGCATGTGCCGTGAGTAATTAAAAAACTCTTAAACCGCGCATGTGCAGACTGTTCTCCTCTCCGTAAAAATAAAAAACAAAAATAAAGAAAGTAACAATTCAATTTGCCCAAGGCTTCCAAATCTCCTTCATTCTGAATTACTGAATGGGTGGGGGGTGGAGGGTGACGGCAGGTGGAGAGATGGTGGGGAAAACGGGAGCACACCGGGACAAGTTGAATCAGTTGTGATCTTATTGAATGACAGTTCAAGGGACCAATTGGGATTCAACTTGTCCCGGTGTGTTCCCGTTTTTCCCACCACCTCTCCACCTGCTGTCACCCTCCACACCCCTCCCCCAACTTTACCCCTGACCAGACTCCCCACACACTGTGAGAGGAACTCTCACTCCCCCCAGCGGCGCTGTCCTTTTACAGCCGCTTCCCACTTTACAGCTGCTTCCCATCAGCTGCTAGCAATGAGGGATAGACCTGGCTATCCCTCAGTGCAGCAACATCGTTCTTGATGGTGCTGTACTGAGAGATAGCCAAGTCTATCTTTCTTGGCTAACAACCTAACCTTCGGCCTCCAAAATGCAGGTACATTTTCGTGCCTTATTTTTGAGTAAAAAATAGCGTCTTCATTACCGGCAAATACAGTATTTAAAAACATTTAGCTCAAATAAATCTACTTACCACATTATTTGTACACAAACTCCATTCTTCTCTTTGTTTCTTAAGATACTCTTAAGATAATGACAATCCATGTTTGAAAAACCCGCCAAGAAACTTGCGCTGCACATGCACAGTAAGCAGTCCACGCTGCAAAGGCAGAATTTCAGCTGCCTTCAGCTCCCCTTGTCGTGAAGCCTTGAAGCAGCATCGACGACGATCAATCTCTTAGGTAAGCATAATTCTCCCGTGCCTTTACTATTTATATTTCATAATTATCATTTTATAATTTTAGTCAGGGTAGGCAGTGCCTACCTTGCATACCCTGACGGCACGTGCCTGCTCTCTAGTTATTTACATATCCCAGATGTTAGGCACACGGGTCTTTAGTTCCCAGGTTTTTCCTTCCAGCCCATCTCAAATAGGCACAACATTAGCCAACCATCCAGGCATCTGGCACCTCACCTGTGTCTAATGATGATTCATATATCTCCGTCAGGACTCCATGATTTTATCCAGCTTCCCACAATGCCTTTGGATATATCTGACCAGGCCCGTGAGATTTATCTACCTTTAATACGTCTTAGGATATCCAGCACCTACGTGACCGTAATAGGGGCTGTCCCCAAGACATCTCCATTAACTGTCTCATATTCCCTTGTCTTCATGCCTTTCTCCACAGTAAAAACAGGAGAATTATACATTGAACCCCATGCTTATCTCCAGCGGCTCCTCACATGGATAACCTCTTTCTTTTTTTATGGGCCATATCCTCTCTCTAATTACTCGTTCCCTTAATGTACTTATGAAATACTTTTGCATTCTCCTTGTTCGTACATGTCCCGTTTTTATCCTGCGGACTTCCTTCTTAAGTCTGCTCCTCAGTCTACTAAACATCTCAGTCTACTAAACATCAGACATTTCAAATTCCTGTCTAATACCAGGGTGGCACAGTAGCCCAGCGGTACAGCTGCTACTCACAACGCCAGAGATCCGGGTTCCATCCTGACCTCGGGTGACGACTGTGTGAAGTTTGCACGTTCTCCATGTGACTGCATGTTTTTCTCTGGGTCCAGCCCTGTTCTTATCCATAACTATTTTAAAGCTAACAGTACTGTAGTCACTGGTCTGAAAAGGCTCGCCCACCGATACTTCAGTCACTTGCCATTCCCAATTTCCTAAAAGTAGGTCAAGGTTTACCCTCTCATAGAGTCATAGAGTGATACAGTGTGGAAACAGGCCCTTCGGCCCAACTTGCCTAAACCGGCTATATCCCGCCAAACTTGTCCTATACATGTACCTGTCTAACTGTTTCTTAAAAGATGGGATGGTCCCAGCCTCAACTACCGCTTCTGGCAGCTTGTCCATACAAGCTGTCCGTGTGAAAAATTTACCTCTCCGATTCCTATTACAACATTTCCCCTTCACCTTGAACCTAGGTCCTCTGGTCCTCACTTCCCCTACTCTGGGCAAAAGACTCTGTGCATCAACCCGATCTATTTCTCTCATGATTTTCTATACCTCTCTAAGCTCTCCCCTCATGTTCCTGTGCTCCATGGAATAGAGGCCCAGCCTACTCAACCTCAGACCCTCTAGTCCTGGCATGGTGGCGCAGCGGTAGAGTTGTCGCCTTACAGCGCTTGCAGCGCCAGAGACCCAGGTTTGATCCTGACAACAGGTGCTGTCTGTACGGAGTTTGTACGTTCTCCCCGTGACCGTGTGGGCTTTCTCCGAGATCTTCGGTTTCCTCCCACACTCCAAACACGTACAGGTTTGTAGGTTAATTGATTTGGTATGAGTGTAAATTGTCCCTTGTGTGTGTGTGAGATAGTGTTAATGTGCAGGGATCGCTGGTCGGTTTAGACTCGGTGGGCCAAAGGGCCTGTTTCCGTGCTGCATCGCTAAAACTAACCATCCTCGTAAATCTTTCTGAAAGCTTTAAAAGCTTGACAATATCTTTCCTATAACATGGTGCCCACAAACTGAACACAATATTCTAAATGCGGCCTCACCAACATCTTATACAACTGCAACATGACCTCCCAGCTCGTTCTATCCCTCGCCCTCACTTCGGTAAGTCCGACCATACCGCGGTGCTGCTTCTTCCTGCCTACAAGCAGCAATTAAAGAGCGCACCCCCAGAAGTGAGGACAGCACAGAGCTGGTCGGGGGGGGGGCAGAAGAACAACTCCAGGACTGTTTGGAGTCTGTAGACTGGGCAATGTTCAAGGACTCGGCAACGGACTTGAACGAATATGCCACAGTCGTTACAGACTTCATAAAGAAATGTGTGGAGGACTGCATCCCTACAAAAACCTTCCGAGTGTTTCCCAATCAGAAACCTTGGGTGAACTATGAGATCCGTACTCTCCTGAAGTCCAGACACAGGGCATTCACATCCAACGATACAGTGGCCTACATGAAGACCAGATACGACCTTGGTAAGGCCATCAAAAAGGCCAAAAGGGACTTCTGCTCCAAACTGGAGGACGAGACAGATGTTCGGAAGCTGTGGCAGGGTCTGAATGCAATCACCTCCTACAAGGCAAAACCAGGAGGCAGCTCGAATGCCGGTGTAACATCACTCCCTGACGAGCTCAATGCGTTTTACGCACGCTTTGACAGGGAGAATACGGATGTGCCTTCCCGATCCCCCATTCGCTGTGATGGCATTTCAGTCTCAGTCACAGAGGCCGATGTCAGGAAATCCTTCAGAGGGGTGAACCCCCGAAAAGCACCTGGACCTGATGGTATACCCGGCCGTGTTCTAAAAACCTGTGCGGACCAACTGGCGGGAGTTTTTACGGACATTTTCAACCTCTCACTTCTGAGGTCTGAGGTCCCCACCTGCTTTAAAAGGGCATCAATTATACCGGTGCCCAAGAAGAGTAAGGTGACGTGCCTCAATGACTATCGACCAGTGGCACTAACGCCGGTGGTGATGAAGTGCTTTGAGAGGTTGATCATGGAGCAAATCAACTCCTACATCGACAAAAACCTGGACCCACTGCAGTTCTCGTACCGCCACAACAGATCAACGGTGGATGCGATCTCGCTGGCCCTCCACTCCGCACTGGACCACTTGGACAACAAAAACTCATATGTCAGGCTGTTATTCATTGATTACAGCTCGGCATTTAACACAATCATCCCCTCCAAACTGGTTACCAAACTCGCAGAACTGGGTCTCTGCGCATCCCTCTGCAACTGGATCCTCGACTTCCTCGTCCACAGACCACAGTCTGTTCGTATTGGTGGAAATGTGTCGGCCTCAATAACAATCAGCACGGGAGCACCTCAAGGCTGCGTGCTCAGCCCCCTGCTGTATTCACTCTATACCCATGACTGCGTAGCGAACCACAGTGCGAACTCCATCATCAAGTTCGCTGATGACACCACTATTGTGGGGCGTATCACTGATGGGGATGAGTCAGAGTACAGAAGAGAGATCGAGCAACTGTCCATATGGTGCCAGCGCAATAACCTGGCCCTGAACACCAGCAAAACCAAGGAACTGATTGTGGACTTTGGAAGGAGTAGGAGGGGGACCCACAGCCCCATTTATATCAACGGGTCGATGGTTGAAAGGGTCAAGAACTTCAAATTCCTGGGGGTGCACATCTCTGAAGATCTTTCCTGGTCCGAGAACACGAACGCAATTATCAAAAAAGCTCATCAGCGCCTCTACTTCCTGAGAAGATTACGGAGAGTCGGATTGTCAAGGAAGACTCTCTCTAACTTCTACAGGTGCACAGTCGAGAGCATACTGACCGGTTGCATCGTGGCTTGGTTCGGAAATTTGAGCGCCCTGGAGAGGAAAAGATTACAAAAAGTAGTAAACACTGCCCAGTCCATCATCGGCTCTGACCTTCCTTCCATCGAGGGGATTTATCGCAGTCGCTGCCTCAAAAAGGCTGGCAGTATCATCAAAGACCCACACCATCCTGGCCACACACTGATCTCCCTGCTACCTTCAGGTAGAAGGTACAGGAGCCTGAAGACTGCAACAACCAGGTTCAGGAATAGCTACTTCCCCTCAGCCATCTTCTATACTCAATACTCTGACTGTTGAAGGCCAAAGTGCCAAAAGGCTTTTTGACCACCTTATCTACCTGCGACTCGACGTTCAAGGAACCATGCACCTGCACTCCTAGATCTCTCTGCTCTACAACATTACCCAGAGGCCTTCCATTTACTGTGTAGGTCCTGCCCTTGTTTGACGTCCCACAATGCAACACCTCACATTTCTCTGTATGAAATTCCATCAACCATTCCTCTGTCCACCTGGCCAATTGATCCAGATCCTGCTGCAATCTTTCACAACTATCTTCACTATCTGCACAACCACTCACTTTTGTATCATCAGAAAACTTGCTAATCTTGCCCTGTATGTTCTCATCCATATCATTGATGTAGATGACAAAGAGTAATGGGCCCAGCACCGAACCCTGAGGCACACCACTAATCACAGCCTCCATTCCGAGAAGCAACCTTCCACCATTACCCTCTGCTTCCTTCCATGGAGCCAATTTGCTATCCATTCAGCTATCTCTCCTTGGATCCCATGCGATCTAACCTTCCAGAGCAGCCTACCATGCGGAACCTTGTCGACTGCCTTACTTGCAGGGGCCGTCACTCTCAGCCCCCACCCACCCCTCCCCACACAGTACCTCACCTGATCCTCACCTGCACCCCCCTCTGACTCTAGCTCTCAACCTTGTCGTGATTGCACCATCCCTCCTGATCTCACTCTTTCTGATGCAGAATAGTTAATCCAGAGGCCTTACCTTTGTACCTCTATGGCCACACCTCAATGTGTTCCAGGCCAGCCATGATGTAGAGCTCTTCTTCCAAACCCCTGCCTTCGCCCTTTTCCTATGGGAAAGAGTCCTTACCTCCCAGTGACGACTCCTTCTCCCCTATCCAACACTCTTCCTCCTCTCCTGACCTCTCTACTCCCCTTACCCACTCCAATCTAGGCTCAGACCTCCAGTCCGATAAACAACCTTTTTTCACACCATCTGTTGCCGACTGACTGATTATCGTGGAGGGAGGAAAGAAAGATGGAAGAGTAGAGGGGCCGGACAAAGCACAGTAGGTGAACACAGGCAAGTGGGGTGGTGGGAGGTGGGGGGGGGGGGGTATATCCCCGGTGTGGTACAGGGAAGGGGAGGGGGGTGGGTAAGAAAGAGGGGTTTGGGGAGAAAAACCGGTATTGTTAGACGTTAGCTAAAATTGGGAGTGAATTTAATGTTCATACCATTGAGTTGTAAGCTACACAAGAGGAATATGAGGTGCTGTTCCTCCTGTTTGCGTGTCTCCGCACTCTGGCAATGGAGGAAGCCCAGGACAGAAAATCCAGTATGGGAATGGGATGGGGAGTTAAAATAGTTAACAACCGGGAGATCCAGTGGGCCCTGGCGGACCAAGTGCAAGTGTCTACTCTTCTTGATGTACAGGAGTCCACATCGGGAACACAGGATCAGTTGTTGAGGTTAGAGGAGGTGCACATGAACCTATGTCTCATCTGGTAGGACTGTCAGGGTCCCTGGATAGAGTCAAGGGCGGGATTATAAGGGCTGGTGTTGCGCATGCTGCGCAGGTGGCTGATATAACTTTAGTTTAGTTAGAGGTACAGCTTGGAAACAGGCCCACCGAGTCCATCAATTGCTAATGGACTATTTCTGTTATCCCACTTTTGCATCTGACGGAACAGGGGCAAAATACAGAAGCCAATTAACCTACAAATTTGCTTTCTTTAGTACGTGGGAAGAAACCAGAGCAAACGGAGAAAACCCATGCTGTCACAGGGAGAACGTGCAAACACCACAGATGGAACCCGTGGTCAGGGTCGATCGGGTCTCTGTTACTATAAGGTAGCAGCTCTACCGCTGGCCAACTGTGCAGTCCATAAATACAATCTATTTACTTATAAAACTCTGATCTTGGATATGTATTTATTTGTGTGTGTGTGTGTTTGTGTATAATCACATCTTCCTGAAAAAACGACGTGCTAACGGTAACATTGTTACTTATTCCAGTAGAGATTTTCCCGTAGTATGAAATCACCTTATCTGAAAATGTTGTACTTTATTTCTCGAGTTATTACTGAAAAAGTTCAAAAATCAGACAAAACTGAAATAAAAACGACTGTCTTTCGCTGATGACGTCACAATGGGTCTGTGTGCCTGCCGTCTTCCTCGCGCTGCAAGTGACATCACCCCCCCCCGACCACTCCCCCGCCCCCCCACTTATTGAAAAGACACAGAAAGAACAAGCAAGTCGGACCCTGTACTCGCCCTGCATGGTGGGGAGGTTGCTGAATGAGGGAGTATTGCGTTCTGGAATCAGCCCTCCCCTGTGATGCCGCTCGCCCCCCCCCCCCCTCCACCTCAAACTTTACCCCCTCCCTCTCTGTCCCCCCGCTCTCTCTCTGCCCCCTCCTGCTCCCGCTCTGCCCTGCCCCCTCTGCCTCTGCCCCTGCCCTCTGTCTCTGCCCTCTGCCCCTACCCGCTGCCCTTGTCCCCTTGTCCTCTGCCCATGTCCTCTGCTCCTGTCCTCTGCCCTTGCCCTCTGCCTCTACCCGCTGCCTCTGTCCTCTGCTCCTGCCCTCTGCCTCCTGCCCTCTACCTCTGTCTCTGCCCTTGCTCTACCTCCCTCCTTCTCTAGCCACGCCTGCGAGTTGGGGGTTTTGCGGGAGTAGATAGGGCGGGGGATGGGGTAAAAGGAGCGTATGAATAATATTAATATTATATCAAGGGGGGGTGGTTAGTGTGTCTGTGGTGGTTAGTGTGTGTGTGTGACGCTGCAGGTTGCCCCCCCTCGCAACCGCAAGTTGAGGGTATGGAACCCAATGGGTCCCACTTGGTCTAGTAAATGTACAAAATCATGAGGGGGATATCTATCTATATAACTAAAAGTCTCATCTTGGCCACTTCCTGTCTGTGCTGTATATTGATTTTAGAACTAAACGCTACCATATATCGCTATGGGTTTTGGCCATCCTATTCACAGTCCTCATCTGCTGAGGCAGCCCTAAGAATATTTCCGATCGATTAAAAATAAAAAAGTTATTAGTGTTTAAAAAATCTCGAGATCAGCTGATTGGTCCTCTCGCCTGTCAATCACCATGATGAAGGTAACGCTCCTTCCAGGGGGGGGCAGGACTATAAAGCTCCGGATGCCTGGACGTGAGTCAGTCACTCTGGAAGATAGCGAGGGAGAGGCCATAACTGTCCCTCGTCAATTCTTCCCTTCCCTCCCGCACCACCCCCTCCCCGGGCACTTTCCGTTGCAACCGCAAGAAATGCAACACCTGTCCCTTCACCTCCCCCCTCGACTCCATTCAAGGTCCCAAGCAGTCGTTCCAGGTGCGACAAAGGTTCACCTGTATCTCCTCCAACCTCATCTACTGCATCCGCTGCTCTAGATGTCAGCTAATTTACATCGGTGAGACCAAGCGTAGGTTGGGCGACCGTTTCGCCGAACACCTCCGCTCAGTCCGCCTTAACCTACCTGACCTCCCGGTGGCTCAGCACTTCAACTCCCCCTCCCATTCCCAATCCGACCTCTCTGTCCTGGGTCTCCTCCATTGCCAGAGTGAGCAACAGCGGAAATTGGAGGAACAGCACCTCATATTCCGTCTGGGGTCCTTGCGCCCTTATGGCATCAACATTGAATTCCCCCAATTTGGCTAGCCTGTGCTGTCCCCTCCCCTTCCTTCACCCTCTAGCTGTATCCTAAGTTGTGAATCAACTGAACTGTGAGTCTGCAAGGTACTTGCAATAAATGATTTGTTAGCCCTTAATGACAATGCAATGAGTTGTTTGGCAATTTGATGGCCTGCACTCTGCTTGAAATGCTGTGAAATTGAATGTCGTGGCTCCAATCCTAGAGATGGGACTTGCCCGGCGAGACCGACGTCGGGCAGAGCCCTAGTGGTGGGTGACTACGTTGTCCGAGGACAAGAGAATCTGTGGCGGAAGACGAGATGCGAGGATGGTCTGTTGCCTCCCTGGTGCCAGGGTTCAGGATGTCACAAGCCAAATTCAGAACATCCTCGAGAGAGAAGGTGAATAGCCGGCAGTAGTTGTGCACGTAGGCACAAACGACATCAGGAAGAAGAGGAAAGAAGTTCTCCAACATGACTTCAGAGAGTTGGAAAGAAGATTGAAATGCCAGACTTCTAGGGTGGTTATCTCTGGATTGCTTCCAGTACATCGTGCTAGTGAGGACAGGAACAGGTAGATAAGGGATCTGAATGTGTGGCTGAGGGGCTGCAGCAGGGAGCAAGGATTTAGATTTATAGACCACTGGGATCTCTTCTGGGGTGGGGGGGTGGGAGTAGGAGGCAACCGTGGCTGACAAGTGAAGTTAGGGAAAGAATAAAACTAAAATAAAAGATGTATAACACAGCAAAGAGTAGCCGGAAGCCAGAGGATAGGGAAACTTTCATAGGACTACAGAAGGAAACAAAACGGCAATACGGGCTGAAAAGATGAAGTACGAAGGGAAGCTGGCCAGGAATATAAAGAAGGACAGTAAAAGCTTCTTTCGATATGCTAAGGGAAAAAGAGTAGCAAAGTCAAATGTGGGTCCCTTGAAGGCAGACACGGGTGAAATTATTATGGGCAAGAAGGAAATGGCAGAAGAGTTGAATAGGTACTTCGGATCGTCTTCACTAAGGAAGACACAAACAATCTCCCAGATGTACTGGAGGACAGAGGATCTAAGGGGGTAGAGGAACTGAAAGACATTTTCATTAGGCGAGAAATAGTATTGGGTAGGCTAATGGGACTGAAGGATGCTAAATCCCCTGGGCCTGATGGTCTGCATCCCAGGGTCCTCAGGGAGGTGGCTCTAGAAATAGTGGACGCATTGGTGATCATTTTCCAATGTTCAATAGATTCAGGATCAGTTCCTGTGGATTGGAGGATAGCCAATGTTATCCCACTTTTCAAGAAAGGAGCGAGAGAGAAAACGGGGAATTACAGACCAGTTAGCCTTACTTCGGTGGTGGGAAAGATGCTGGAGTCAATTATTAAAGAGGTAATAATGGGGCATTTGGATAGCAGTAAAATGATTAGTCCAAGTCAACATGGATTCATGCTTGACTAATCTTCTGGAATTTTTTGAGGATGTGACAAGTAAAATGGATGAAGGGGTGCCAGTGGATGTAGTGTATCTAGACTTTCAGAAAGCCTTTGATAAGGTCCCGCACGGGAGACTGGTGACTAAAATTAGAGCACATGGTATTGGGGGTAGGGTGTTGACATGGATAGAAAATTGGTTGGCAGACCGGAAGCAAAGAGTAGGAGTGAACGGGTCCTTTTCAGAATGGCAGGCAGTGGCGAGTGGAGTGCCGCAAGGCTCGTTGTTGGGGCCGCAACTGTTTACCATATGTATTAATGATTTGGAAGAGGGAATTAGGAGCAACACTAGCAAGTTTGCGGATGACACAAAGCTGGGTGGCAGTGTGAACTGTGAAGCGAATATTAGGAGGTTGCAGGGTGACCTGGACAGGTTGAGTGAGTGGGCAGATGCGTGGCAGATGCAGTATAATATAGATAAATGTGAGGTTATCCACTTGGGCGGCAAAAACATGGGGGAGATTATTATCTCAATGTGGTTAGGTTAGGTAAGGGGGAGGTGCAGCGAGACCTGGGCGTCCTTGTACACCGGTCACTGAAAATTGGCTTACAGGTACAGCAGGCAGTGAAGAAAGCTAATGGAATGTAGCCCTTCATAACAAGAGGATTTCAGTGTAGGAGTAAAGAGGTTCTTCTGCAGTGTATAGGGCACTGGTGAGACCACATCTAGAGTATGGTGTACAGTTTTGGTCTCCTAATTTGAGAAAGAACATCCTTGTGATTGAGGCAGTGCAGCGTAGGTTCACGAGATTGATCCCTGGGATGGCGGGACTGTCATATGAGGAAAGATTGAAAAGACTGGGCTTGTATTCACTGGAGTTTAGAAGGATGAGGGGGTATCTTATAGAAACATAAGACTGGACAAGCTAGATGCAGGAAAAATGTTCCCAATGTTGGGCGAGTCCAGAACCAGAGGCCACAGTCTTAGAATAAAGGGGAGGTCATTTAAGACTGAGGTGAGAAAAAACATTTTCACCCAGAGAGTTGTGAATTTATGGAATTCCCTGCCACAGAGGGCAGTGGAGGCCAAGTCTCTGGATGGATTTAAGAGAGAGTTAGATAGAGCTCTAGGGGCTAGTGGAGTCAAGGGATATGGGGAGAAGGCAGGCACGGGTTATTGAGAGGGGACTATCAGCCATGATCACGATGAATGGCGGTGATGGCTCGAAGGGCTGAATGGCCTCCTCCTGCACCTATGTTCTATGTTTCTATGACCTGTACAAAAGGGACGGGTTACACCTTAACTGGAGGTGGACCGACATTCTGGCAGGTAGGTTTTCTAGGGCTACACGTGTGGGTTTAAACTAAATAGTGGGGGGGAGAGTATGAAGATGGAGTTGAAGGGGAAGTGACTGCAGGAAAAATTACAAAAGATTCTCGAATTAATGGGAAGGAAAGTTTGAGAATGGACAACAGAGTAAGGTCAGGGCCAATTGCGAGCGGTGCGAGGGGGGAAGTGAATATGGAGGTCAAAGTGCTGTATATGAATGCGCGAAGTATAAGGAATAAAGTGGACGAGCTTGAGGCTCAGTTAGAAACTGGCAAGTATGATGTTGTGGGAATTACTGAGACATGGCTGCAAGTGGGGCAGGGCTGGGAACTGAATATTCAAGGGTATACCTCCTATCGAAAAGACAGACAGGTGGGCAGAGGGGGTGGGGTTGCCCTGTTGGTGAGGAATGAAATTCAGTCCCCTGCATGGGGTGACATTGAAACAGGAGATGTGGAGTCAGTATGGATAGAACTAAGGAATTATAAGGGTAAAAAGACCCTAATGGGATTAATCTACAGGCCCCCAAACAGTAGCCTGGACATAGGGCGCAAGTTTAATCAGGAGTTAAAATTGGCATGTAGCAAAAGTAATGCTGTGGTTGTTATGGGAGATTTCAACATGCAGGTAGACTGGGAAAATCAGGTTGGTGCTGGACCCCAAGAAAGGGACTTTGTCGAGTGCCTTCATGATGGATTCTTAGAACAGCTTGTATTGGAGCCTACCTGGGAGAAGGCAATTCTGGATATAGTGTTATGTAATGAACCGGATTTGATAAAGGACCTCGAGGTTAATGAGCCATTAGGAGGTAGTGACCATAACATGGTCAGGTTAAATCTACAATTGGAGAGGGAGAAGGGTAGATTGGAGGTGTCAGTGTTGCAGTTGAATAAAGGGGACTATGGGGCCATGAGGGAGGAGCTGGCCAAAGTTGACTGGAAAGACACTAGCAGGGATGACAGTGGAACAAAAAAGGCAGGTATTTCTAGGAATTATACAGAAGGTGCAGGATCAGTTCATTCCTAGGAGGAAGAAAGATTCCAAGGGGAGAAAGGGACGACCATGGCTGACAAGGGACATCAGAGACAGTATAAAAATTAAAGCGAAGAAGTACAACGAAGCAAAGATGAGCGGGAAGCAAGAGGATTGGGTAATGTTTAATGAACAGAAGATAACCACAAAGACAATACGGGAAGAAAAGATGAGGTATGAAGGTAAGCTAGCCAAGAATATAAAGCAGAATAGTAAAAGCTTCTTTAGCTATGTGAAGAGGAAAAAATTAGTTAAGACCAAAGTTGGACCCTTGAAGACCGAAAAAGGTGAATTTATTATGAGGAACAAGGAAGTTAGTTGAACAGGTACTTTGGATCTGTCTTCACTAAGGAGGACACAAACAATCTTCCTGATATAGTAGTGGCCAGAGGATCTGGGGTGACGGAGGAACTGAAGGAAATCCACATTAGGCAGGAAATGGTGTTGGATAGAAATATGGGACTGAAGGCTGATAAATCCCCGGGGCCTGATGGTCTGCATCCCAGGGTACTTAAGGAAGTGGCTCGAGAAATCGTAGATGTATTGGTGATAATTTTCCAATGTTCTATCAACTCAGGATCGGTTCCTGTGGATTGGAGGGTAGCTAACGTTATCCCACTTTTTAAGAAAGGTGGGAGAGATAAAACAGGGAATTATAGACCAGTTAGCCTGACATCGGTGGTGGGGAAGTTGCTGGAGTCAATTATAAAAGATGAGATAGCCGAACATTTGGATAGCAGTAACAGGATCGGTCCGAGTCAGCATGGATTTACGAAGGGGAAATCATACTTGACTGAACTTCTGGAATTTTTTGAAGATGTAACTAGGAAAATGGACAAGGGAGAGCCAGTGGATGTAGTGTACCTGGACTTTCAGAAAGCATTTGATAGGGTCCCATAGGAGATTAGTGGGCAAAATTAAGGCACATGGTATTGGGGGTAGAGTGCTGACATGGATAGAGAAGTGGTTGGCAGACAGGAAACAAAGAGTAGGGATTAACCGGTCCCTTTCAGAATGGCAGGCAGTGACAAGTGGGGTACTGCAAGGCTCGGTGCTGGGACCGCAGCTATTTACAATATACATCAATGATTTGGATGAAGGGATTCAAAGTAACATTAGCAAATTTGCAGATGACACAAAGCTGGGTGGCAGTGTGAACTGTGAGGAGGATGCTATGAGAATGCAGGGTGACCTGGACAGGTTGGGGGAGTGGGCAGATACATAGCAGATGAAGTTAATGCGGATAAATGTGAGGATATCCACTTTGGTAGCAAAAACAGGAAGGCAGATTACTATCTAAATGGCATCAAGTTGGGAAAAGGGGAAGTACAACGGGATCTGGGGGTCCTTGTTCATCAGTCTATGAAAGTAAGCATGCAGGTACAGCAGGCAGTGAAGAAAGCGAATGGCATGTTGGCCTTTATAACAAGAGGAATCGAATATAGGAGCAAAGAGGTCCTTCTGCAGTTGTACAGAGCCCTAGTGAGACCACACCTGGGGTATTGTGTGCAGTTTTGGTCCCCTAATTTGAGGAAGAACATTCTTGCTATTGAGGGAGTGCAGCGTAGGTTTACAAGGTCAATTCCCGAGTTGGCGGGACTGTCATATGCTGAGAGAATGGAGCAGCTGGGCTTGGACACTCTGGATTTGAGAAGGATGAGAGGATATCTCATTGAAACATATAAGATTGTTAAGGGTTTGGACAAGCTAGAGGCAGGAAACATGTTCCCGATGTTGGGGGAGTCCAGAACCAGGGGCCACAGTTTAAGAATAAGGAGTAAGCCATTTAGAACAGAGACGAGGAAACACTTTTTCTCACAGAGAGTGGTGAGTCTGTGGAATTCTCTGCCTCAGAGGCGGTGGAGGCAGGTTCTCTGGATGCTTTCAAGAGAGAGCTAGATAGAACTAAAAAATAGCGGAGTCAGGGGATATGGGGAGAAGGCAGGAACGGGGTACTGATTGGAGATGATCAGCCATGATCACATTGAATGGCGGTGCTGGCTCGAAGGGCCGAATGGCCTACTCCTGCACCTATTGTCTATTGTGGTGGATTACACTCTGCCTGAAATGCAGTAAAATTGAATGTGGTGGCCTGCCCTCTTCCTGAAATGCTGTGAAATTGAATGTGGTGGCCTGCACTCTGCCTGAAATGCTGTGAAATTGAATGTGTTAGGGCTTTATTCTTTGGAGCGCAGAAGGTAAAGGGGGGACTTGATAGAGGTTTTTAAAATGATGAGAGGGATAGACAGAGTTGACGTGGAAAAGCTTTTCCCACTGAGAGTAGGGAAGATTCAAACAAGGGGACATGACTTGAGAATTAAGGGACTGAAGTTTAGGGGTAACATGAGGGGGAACTTCTTTACTCAGAGAGTGGTAGCTGTGTGGAATGAGCTTCCAGTGAAGGTGGTGGAGGCAGGTTCGTTTTTATCATTTAAAAATAAATTGGATAGTTATATGGATGGGAAAGGAATGGAGGGTTATGGTCTGAGCGCAGGTATATGGGACTAAGGGAGATTATGTGTTCGTCACGGACTAGAGGGGTCGAGATGGCCTGTTTCCGTGCTGTAATTGTTATATGGTTATATGGTGGTGGCCTGCACTCTGCCTGAAATGCTGTGAAATTGAATGTGGTGGCCTGCACTCTGCTTGAAATGCTGTGAAATTGAATGTGGTGGCCTGCACTCTGCCTGAAATTGAATGTGGTGGCCTGCACTCTGCCTGAAATGCTGTGAAATTGAATGTGGTGGCCTGCACTCTGCCTGAAATGCTGTGAAATTGAATGTGGTGGCCTGCACTCTGCCTGAAATTGAATGTGGTGGCCTGCACTCTGCCTGAAATGCTGTGAAATTGAATGTGGTGGCCTGCACTCTGCTTGAAATGCTGTGAAATTGAATGTGGTGGCCTGCACTCTGCTTGAAATGGAATTTCAAGGAATAGCCCTGAGTGACTGTGCTGTTAGCCCACCAGCCCTGAGTGACTGAGCTGACAGCCTACCAGCCCTGAGTGACTGAGCTGCCAGCCCACCAGCCCTGAGTGACTGAGCTGCCAGCCTACCAGGCCTGAATGACTGAGCTGCCAGCCAAACAGGCCTGAGTGACTGAGCTGCCAGCCCAATAATCCATTTGGCCCACAACCAGTCCCCTCGGCCCACAACACCCATACTAGCGTTCCAGAAACCCCTCCCCCAATATTGGAATTGGTGGAGAGGTGAAATATTGCCTTGGGGGACCAGGCCTCCCCTGTGAACATGGGACCCAATGGGTCCCACTTAGTCCAGTTTAAAGATAAAAATGTAAACATTTAAAAGACATTTGAACAGGTACATGGATGGGGAATGTTTAGAGGGATGTGAGCCAGGTGCAGGCAAATAAGAGTAGATTGGATGGGGCATCTTGGTCGGCATGGACGAGTTTTGCTGAGGACCTGTTTCCATGCTGTATGACTTTATGACACTCCCACTCGGGTTATTCTCTCATCTCCACTCTCATGTCAGGAATAAGTTACAAAAGCTAGCAAGCAAGTACCACCTGGTTCAAGAGCAGCTCCTTCCCCACTGTCATCAAACTTTGAACGAACCTCTCGGATGCCGAGCAAGAATTTCCTGATCTTCCAATCGACTTTATTGTGATTCTTTTATTTCTTTCAGCTGCACTTTCACAGTGGGCTACATCGTGATGTTAGCCACTGTTTATTTTTTCTTTTGTACTACATTCTCTTTTGTTTCGTACAATATGATTTGCTCAGATATCATGCAAAAGAAAGCTTTTCACTGTATCTCAGTACATGTGCCAATGATAAACCAGACCATTTTACATAACTGTTTCAGGTCAGCCTTCAGCCTCCTTACGTGTGTGAAAATAAGTCCAGCCTATTCAAAATCGTCTAATAACTAAAATCTTTCAAACAAGCAAAATCTTGGTAAATCTTCTTTCCACTCTCTCCAAAACGCACCCTTCCCATAATGTGTCAACAGAACACAGTGCTCCAATTGCGATCTAACCAGTGTTTTGTATATTTGCAACATAATGTCCCAACCTTTATGTGTAGGAAAGAACAGCAGATGCTGATTTAAATCGAAGGTAGACATCAAATGCTGGAGTAACTCAGCGGGACAGGCAGCATCTCTGGACAGAAGGAATGCGTGACGTTTCGGGTCGAGACCCTTCTTCAGAGTGATGTCAGGGGAGTGGGCGGTACAGAGATAAAATGTATTTGGACAGTAAGACTGGTGGGAAAACTGGGAAGGGAGATAAATGGAAAGCGAGGGAAACCAATGACTACTTGAAGTTAGAGAAGTCAATGTTCATATTGCTGGGGTGTAAGCTGACCAAGCAAAATATGAGGTGTTGCTCCTCCAATTTACGCTGGGCCTCACTCTGACAATGGAGGAGGCCCAGGACAGAAAGGTCAGATTGGGAATGGGAGGCGGGATTAAAGTGCTGAGCAACCAGGTAGGTTTAAGCCGACTAAGCGGAGGTGTTGAACAAAATGATCGCCGAGCCTGCGCTTGGTCTCGCCGATATACAGGTCGACACCTGGAACAGTGGATAATGTAGATGAGGTTGGAGGAGGTGCGTGAACCTCTGCCTCACCTGAATAGACTGCCGTGGTCCTTGGGACGGAGTCGAGGGGGGAGGTAAAGGGACAGGTGTTGCATCTCCTGCAGTTGCAGGGGAAAGTACCTGGGGAAGGTGTGGTTTGGGTGGGAAGGGACAAGGTCACCAGGGAGTTTTGGAGGGAACAGTCTCTGAGGAAATCAGAAAGGGATGGGGATGGGAAGATGTGGCCAGTGGTGGGATCCCGTTAGACGTGGCGAAAATGTCGGAGGATTATGTGCTGTATGCGATGGTTGATGGGGTGGAAGGTGAGAACAAGGGAGACCCTGTCCTTGTTACGGATAGGGGGAAAGGGAGCAAGAGCGGAGCTGCGGGATATCGAGGAGACCCTAGTGAGAGCCTCATTTATAATGGAAGAGGGGAACCCCCATTCCCTAAAGAATGAGGACATCTCCGATGACCTGTTATGGAAATTCTCATTTTGGGCACAGATGCAGTGTAGACGGAGGAATTGAGAGTAAGGGATAGAGTCTCTACAGGAAGCAGGGTGGGAAGAAGTGTTGTCCAGATATCTATGGGAGGCAGGGAGTTTGTAAGGTTTATTGCCTTATTGCAAGGTTTAAGAGGATGGAATTGGACAGGTTCTTTAGGGAATATGAAGAAAGGAGAAAATAACAAACACACAATTAGAAGAGCAAATGGGTCCACAAAATGGCTTTGTGGAGTCAGATTAAAGAAAATCCTAAAGCTTTTTATAGGCAATAAGCAAAATTTAAAGCAAGAGGAAAACCAGGGAGAAGGTAAGATTGCTCAAGATTAAAGTATTTGTGCTTGGAGTCAGTGGATGTAGGTGAGGTACTAAAGAAGTACTTCACATTTGTTTTCATCGAGGAGAAGGGCACGGAGGCCAGTGAAGGGCAATGGCAAAATGAGATTAAGATGAAGACTTTGTGGTACTTGATAATTAAAGTGAATAAATCCCTAGGAACTGATGGGTTTTATCCCAGGTTATTGAGTAAAGCAAGAAAGGAGATGGCTGCAGCCTTGACAATGATCTTGGTATATTCTCTAGCCACAGGCGAGGCCCTCGAGGACTTAAGAGTAGCTAATGTTGTTCCTTTACTTAAGAAGGGAAGTAGAGAGAATCTAGGGAATTGTAGGCCGACGAGCCTTACGTTAGTGATAAGGAAATTGTTGGAGAGGTTCTTCAGGATAGCATTTACTCCCATTTATAAGAGTTAATTATGGACAGTCAGCATGGCTTTGTACATGACAGGTCATGCCTTACTAACTTGATTGAATATTTTGTGGTTTATATCAACAAATTGGATGTACAAGATATTATTAGTAAATTTGCAGATTACACTAAAGTAGGCGTACTGTAGATAATTTAGTTATCAAAGGTTATAGCAGGAGCTTGATCAATTGGGCAGGTCGTGTGCGGACATGGCACCGAATGGAAACGAGGCCGAAGCAAAGAAATCAAAGCCAAAGAACCGAATGGAAACGAGGCCGAAACGCCAATAAACCGAAAGAGTCCGAAGACGAAACGCCTACTAACCGAAAGGATGGGACGCCTAAATGCAAACTAACCGAAAAGGGCGGGACGCCAAAAAGCCAACGAACCGAAAAGCTGCATCGCCTTAAAGCAAACTTACCGAATGGCTGCTCTGTCGAAACGCCACCTACCCGAAAGGCGGCATCGCCTACAAGCCAAAGGACCGACTGCCGCTCAACAGAAAAGTCCAATAACGGACTTGACGTTGCCTGGCGGCGGGACTTGTCAGCGATTGATCCAGACCCCCGCGTCCATCACATCACTGTGAAGGCATGAACATTGTCCCAAACCTCCACTCCACCCGACCCGCAGCAACCCCACGCTCCCGTCTCCCCCTTCTCTCTCCCCTCTTATCTCTCTCCCCCTCTCTCTCTCCTCCTCTCTCTCCTCCTCTTCTCTCTCCTCCTCTCTCTCCACTCTTCTCTCTCTCCACCTCTCTCTTCCACTCCTCTTCCCCCCCCTTCTCTCTCTCCTTCTCTCTCTCCCCCTTCTCCCCCCCCCCCCCCCTCTCGCCCCTTCTCTCTCTCCTTGTCTCCACCCGCGGGAGCATCCCAAAGTCACTGACTTTGCACCGCCATCGGACACCAACCCCCACACCAGGGTGATTCCCACGCACAAAACAAGCAGCATCTCTGGAGAGAAGGAATGGGTGGCGTTTCGGGCGAGACCTTTCAGACGCACTCTGAAGAATGGGTGGAGACGGAGGAGAGAGAGAAGGGGAGAGAAGGAGAGATAAGGGAGAGAGAGAGGGGGAGGGGGAGAATCACCCTGATGTGGGGGTTGGGGTCCGATGGCAGTGCATCGCGTTCAGTGACTGTGGGACGCTCCCGCGGGTGGAGACGGAGGAGAGAGAGAAGGGGGAGAGAGGGGAGGGGAGAAGGAGGAGAGAGAGAAGGGGGAGAGAGAGAATGGAGGGAGAGAGAAGGGAGGGAGAGCGAAGGGAGAGAGGAGAGGAAGAGAGAGAGAAGAGTGGAGAAAGAGAGAGAGAAGAGGGGAGAGAGAGAAGGGAGTGAGAGAGAAGGGGGAGAGGAGAGGAAGAGAGAGAAGAGTGGAGAAAGAGGACGAGAGAGAGAAGAGGGGGGAGAGAGGAGGGGAGAGAAGGGAGAGAGAGAAGGGAGAGAGAGAAGAGGGGAGAGAGAAGGGGGAGACGGGAGCATGAGGTTCACTTTCCTGCACAAGCCCTGGGTGACTAGACAATCTGAACCCAAGCACCAAGTTGAAAGCGGCCAAAGGTGGACAGCCCCCACTCTCCTACGGCCACCCTCCGCGGGCTGCGGGTCGGGTGGTGTGGAGGTTTGGGACAATGTTCATGCCTTCACAGTGATGTGATGGACGTGGGGGTCTGGACCAATCGCTGACACGTCCCGCCCCCCGGCAACGTCAAGTCTGTTATTGGACTTTTCTGTTGAGCGGCAGTTGGTCCTTTGGCTTGTAGGCGACGCAGCCGTTCGGATAGGTGGCGTTTCGACAGAGCGGCCATTCAGTAAGTTGGCTTTTAGACGTCCCGCCATTTCGGTTAGTTTGCATTTAGGCGTCCCATCCTTTCGGTTAGTAGGCGTTTCGTCTTCTGACTCTCAGTTTATTGGCGTTTCGTCTTTGTTTCCATTTGGTTCTTTGGCTTCGACTTCTTTGCTTCGGCTTCTTGTCTGTCGGCGCCACGTCCGGGTACCGGGCAAGTGGGCAGAGAACTAGTTAATGATGTTTAATGCAGATAAATGTAAGGTGTTGCCATTTTGGGCAGTCTAACCAGGGCAGGCTTTTCACAGTAAATGACAGGGCTCTGGGGAGTGTTGTAGAGCAGAGGGATCTAGGAGAGCAGGTACATTATGTTTGGGCAAAGATCTCTCATTTATTTATTTGCCTCTGTACTCCACAATCTGAGATTTGTAATAGAAAAATCACACGTGGTTAAAGTGCACATTGTCAGATTTTAATAAAGACCATTTTTATACATTTTGGATTCACCATGTAGAAATTACAGCTGTTTTTATACATTGTCCCCCCATTTCAGGGCACCATAATGTTTGGGACACATGGCTTCACATGTGTTTGTAATTGCTCAGGTGTGTTTAATGCATCCTTAGCTCTCAGCAGCTAGCCTTTCCTCCAGACTTCCCATCACCTTTGTAAACTTTTATTGTTGTTTATCAACATGAGGACCAAAGTTGTGCCAATGAAAGTCAAAGAAGCCATTATGAGCCAGAGAAACAAGAATAACACTGTTAGAGACATCAGCTAAACCTTAGGCTTACTAAAATCAACTGTTTGGAACATTATTAAGAAGAAAGAGAGCCATGGTAAGCTTACTAATTGCAAAGGGACTGGCAGGCCAAGGAAGACCTCCACAGCTGATGACAAAATAATTCTCTCTATAATAAAGAACAATCCCCAAACAACTGTCCGACAGATCAGAAACACTTTTCAGCAGTCATATGTGGATTTGTCAATGACCACTGTCTGCAGAAGACTTCATGAACAGAAATATAGAGGCTACACTGCAAGATGCAAACCACTGGTTAGCTGCAAAAATAGGATGGCCAGATTACAGTTTACCACGAAGTACTTAAAAGAGCAACCACAGTTCTGGAAAAACATCTTGTGGACAGATGAGACAAAGAATAACTTATGGCAAGAGCAAAATATGGAGGAGAGAAGGAATGCCCAAGATCCAAAGTATATCACCTCATCTGTGAAACATGGTGGTGGGGGTGTTATGGCCTGGGCATGTTTGGCTGCTGAAGGTACTGGCTTACTTCTACAGCAAGACAATGATCCCAAACATACTGCTAAAACAACAAAGCTAAAAAATGGTCAATTCTTGAGTGGCCATGTCAATAACCCGATCTGAACCCAATTGAGCATGCCTTTTATATGCTGAAGAGAAAACTGGTGGACTAGCCCCCAAAACAAGCATAAGCTAAAGCTAAAGATGGCTGCAATACAGGCCTGGCAGAGCATCACCAGAGAAGACACCCAGCAACTGGTGATGTCCATGAATCGCATACTTCAAGCAGTCATTGCATGCAAAGGATTTGCAACAAAATACTAAACATGACTACTTTCATTTACATGACACTGCTGTGTCCCAAACATTATGGTGCCCTGAAATGGGGGGGGGGGACACTATGTATAAACACTGTTTTAATTTCTACATGGTGAAACCAAAATGTATAAAAATAGCCTTTATTAAAATCTGACAATATGCACTTTAACCACATATGATTTTGGAATCAATCATAAAAGATGAAATAGCGGCACATTTGGATAGCAGTAACAGGATCGGTCCGAGTCAGCATGGGTTTACGATGGGGAAATCATGCTTGACTAATCTTCTGGAATTTTTTGAGGATGTAACTAGGAAAATGGACAAGGGAGAGCCAGTGGATGTAGTGTACCTGGACTTTCAGAAAGCATTTGATAAGGTGCCACATATGAGATTAGTGGGCAACATTAAGGCACATGGTATTGGGGGTAGAGTGCTGACATGGATAGAAAACTGGTTGGCAAACAGGAAACAAAGAGTAGGGATTAACGGATCCCTTTCAGAATAGCAGGCAGTGACTAGTGGGGTACCGCAAGGCTCGGTGCTGGGACCGCAGCTATTTACAATATATATTACGGATTTAGATGAAGGGATTACAAGTAACATTAGCAAATTTACAGATGACACAAAGCTGGCTGGCAGTGTGAACTGTGTGGAGGATGCTATGCGAATGCAGGGTGACTTGGACAGGTTGGGTGAGTGGGCAGATGCATGGCAGATGCAGTTTAATGTGGGTAAATGTGAGATTATCCACTCTGCTGGCAAGAACAGGAAGGAAGATTATTATCTAAATGGTGTCAAGTTGGGAAAAGGGGAAGTACAACGGGATCTGGGGGTCCTTGTTCATCAGTCAATGAAAGTAAGTATGCAGGTACAGCAGGCAGTGAAGAAAGCGAATGGCATGTTGGCCTTCATAACAAGAGTTGAGTATAGGAGCAAAGAGGTCCTTCTGCAGTTGTACAGGGCCCTAGTGAGACCACACCTGCAGTATTGTGTGTAGATTTGGTCTCCAAATTTCAAGAAGGACATTCTTGCTATTGAGGGAGTGCAGCGTAGGTTTACAAGGTTAATTCTCAGGATGGCGGGACTGTCATATGCCGAGAGAATGGAACGGCTGGGCTTGTATACTCTGGAATTTAGAAGGATGAGAGCGTATCTTATTGAAACATACAAGATTATTAATGGTTTGTACACGCTAGAGGCAGGAAACATGTTCCTGATGTTGGGGGAGTCCAGAACCAGGGGCCACAGTTTAAGAATAAGGGGTAAGCCATTTAGAACGGAGATGAGGAAACAATTTTTCACACAGTTGTGAGTTTGTGGAAGTCTCTGCCTCAGAGGGCGGTGGAGGCCGGTTCTCTGGATACTTTCAAGAGAGAGCTAGATAGGGCTCTTGAAGATAGCGGAGTCAGGGGATATGGGGAGAAGGCAGGAACGGGGTACTGATTGTGGATGATCAGCCATGATCACATTGAATGGCAGTGCTGGCTTGAAGGGCCGAATGGCCTACTCCTGCACCTATTGTCTATTTTTTACATTATAAATCTCAAATTGTGGAGTACAGAGGCAAATAAATAAATGATGGGTCTTTGTCCCAAACATTATGGAGGGCACTGTAGTTACTTGAAAGTGGTGTCACAGGTAGATAAGGTGGTCAAGAAGGCTTTCGGCACAATACCCTGATTGATGAAGACTAATGAGGGTAGAAGTTTGAATATTATGTTATGTTACAGCTGTATAAGGCTGGTGAGGCCACAGTTGGAGTATTGTGTTCCGTTACGGTCACCCCAGAAGATGTTGTTAAGCTGGAAAGAGTGCAGAGATTTACAAGAATGTTGCCAGATCTTGAGGGCCTGAGATGTAGGGAGAGGTTGGTAAGGTTAGGAATGTATTCCTTGGAGCGTAGGAGCATGAGAGGTGGTGGGTATATGGAATGAGCTGCTAGCAGATGTAGTTGAGGCAGAAAATACACCAACATTTAAAAGACATTTGGACAGGTAAATGGATAAGAAAGGATTTAAAGGCATATGGCCAAAGGCTGACTGGCAAGATTGGTATAGATGGGGCACTTTGGTCGGCATAGGTAAGCTGGGCTGAAGAGGCAGTTTCCATGCTGTATCACCATGTCCCTATGACTCTGAGTGTTGCGGGAGAGGGTAGGGCAATGGATGTTATCTACATTGATTTTATCAAGGCATTTAATAAAGTCCCACATGGTAGGTTGATGCAGAAGATGCCCGGGATTAATAGTGATTTGGTCCTGTGGATTCAGAACTGCCTTTCTGACAAAAGATGGAGTGGTGGAAGGACAATATTCAGATGAGGTGGAGTCGATAGGGATCTGTGGTGAAACCACTGCTGTTTGTGATATATATCAATTACTTGGATGTAAACGTGGTCGAGAAAGTAAATTCGCAGATGACGCCACGATTTCTGGGGTTGTGAAGAAGGATTTGAAAGTACATAGCGAGATATAGATCAGCAATCGAAATGGGCAGGGAAATCGCAGAAGGAATTTAATCTGAGCAAGTGTAGAAGTTGCACTTTGGGAGGTGAAATGTAATGGGAGAATATACAACTAACGGCATGACCCTTAATAACTTTGATGTACAGAGGCAGGGCCAGCCTTAGGAGGTGCGGGGCCCAATTGGGAACAATTTTGGTGAGTCCCAGGTTCCCAGCCAAGGTCTGTCAGCCCTGTTATCCCTATGGATCCCTATGGATCCCTAAAATCCCTATGGATTATACATTGTGTGAATCTCTCCTGCTCCCTCCCGTTTGACTGTCAGTAGCTCCACTGGCTTCCAACCTTTACCCTAGCTGCTAATTACCATTAAACTGCATTATGTGATTGGACACAATGCCCTTGGAGACAGCGGTTGATTGGACGGGAGGAGACCGAATTGTTGATTGGACGGGAATTTTAAGGCAAGCTGGTTGGTGATTGGACGCAACCCCCTTAGAGACAGCGGTTGATTGGCCACCAAAGAATCGGGCACAAATTAATTGACAAATAGGAAAATAATAAAATCGCTGGTCGGTGCGAACTCAGTGGACTATCTGCGCTGTATCTCCAAACTAAACAGTATAACATGCCGGTACATTCATTTAAAATAAAATTCAGTGATTATTTCACATGATTTCTCACTGTATCTGACCAATCTCTGTTTAAGACGTTTGGTCTGCCTTCGGCATTGACTCTGAACTAAAAACCTAAATCAGACTCAATTGTATCGTCACATTGGACTCAGTAAACTCACACATCTCTGCATTCAGGAGGCTGCCGTGGTTGGAATCACCGGCTCTGAGACCAGAGTGGGTAATGCGACCTGAGATCAATACCTAAGATGATAGCTTTTCTCAATAAAAAAAACAGTGACGTTTTTCACTCTAACCATGATGGATAGAGCTTCTTGCAAGGTGATCTATGACCTTGCTAAGTAAATATTGTCGTAACGCTCAGTTGAGGTCTAATGAAGAAGATATTCATTACATTGTTCAGTGGAGCCCATGGATGTGTCACTGAAAGCAGTGAAGAAAGCAATCTCCACACTGCTTGGCCCTGCGTTTAATGAAGTGACTTTTAAATTACTTGAAATAAAAGTTGGTTTCTCTTTGTAACAAATGTCAACCGTGCTTCTTTCTCTAACCTTCCGTAATTCAGTTTTAATTTAATTTACTTTTATTTAAAGTGGAAGATGCAAACATTGTCAGCTCCACCTGGACTTCGCCCAGAGTGACTGGGGAGTCCAGAACAAGGGGCCACAGTTTAAGAATAAGGGGGTCGGCCATTTAGGACTCAGATGAGGAAACACCTTTTCACCCAGAGAGTTGTGAATCTATGCAATTCTCTGCTACAGAAAGCAGTGGTGGCCAATTCACTGGATGTTTTCAAGAGAGAGTTAGATTTAGCTCTTACAGCTAACGGAATCAAGGGATATGGGGAGAAAGCAGGAACGAGGATACTGATTTTAGATGATCAGCCATGATCATATAGAATGGCAGTGCTGGCTCGAAGGGCCGAATGGCCTACTCCTGCACCTATTTTCTATGTTTCTATGTTTCTGTCTCTATGACTGATAGAAATGCATGCTCCATTCTTGAAGGTATCTCGTGCGGGATTTGAAATCCCCGTCAAGTCATAATGTACCAATAAAGATGCTCTGCTTTCTTTCCATAGATTATCTGCTCTAGTTTAGTTTAATTTAGTGATATAGCACGGAAACCCGGCCCTTCGGCCCACCGAGTCCGCACCAACCAGCAATCCCCGCACACAAACACTATCCCACACACACTAGTGACAATTTACATTTGTACCAAGCCACTTAACCTACGTCTTTGGAGAGCGGGAGGAAACGGAAGATCTCAGAGAAAACCAATGCAGGTGACGGGGAGAACGTATAAACTCCGTACAGACAGCACCGGTCATCAGGAAAGAACCCGGGTCTCTGGCGCTGTGAGGCAGCCACTGTACCGCTGCACCACCATGTCGCGAAGGTTTCTCGTGCTAGATTTGAAAGCCCCGTCAAGTCATAATGAACCAACAAAGATGCTCTACTTTCTTTCCATAGATTATATGTTTAGTTTAGTTGAGAGATACAGCACGGAAACAGGCCCTTCGGCCCACCGAGTCCACACCGACCCCTGCGCACGAACACTATCCTGCACACAGTTCTTCAGACTGAGAGTCAGGGGAGAGGGAAACTAGAGGTATGAAAAGATACAGAACAAACCCCAGAACAGAATGATCTGTTCGGTACCTTTTCTCACCTCTAGTTTTCCTAATAATATGGAAACCATTGAACCATTGAAACAAAGATAGACACAAAATGCTGGAGTAACTCGGTGGGACTGGCAGCATCTCTGGATACAAGGAATGGGTGACGTTTTGGGTTGAGGCCCTTCTTCTGACCCTTCAACCATTGAACCAGCTCATTGGAGGTCTGTGAAACAGTGCAGTGCAATGCACCTTCTAGTTTTGTCCTGCACATTGGGGAAGTGAGTTATGCTTTACTCTAAAACCTTGGCAACAAAAGTCAATGAGCCTCCCCCACCAACAGAAAGGAACCGCAGATGCAGCCGTCACCGCAAAACGTCAATGATTCCGGGAATGCCGAGGCGACAGGGTGAGAGAGAGGGAGTGAGAGAGCGTGAGAGAGACGAAAAGGGAGCGGGAGAGAGAGAGCGTGCGCGCGAGAGAGAGAGGGAGGGAGGGAGGGAGAGAGCAAAAGACAGAGAGACACAATGTGGGTCGGTAGGTGAATGACTAACCTGCACACCAAGTAGAAGCTCGCGGTCTGAGCCCTCAACCATGATGATGAGTTTTAAGAAATTCTCAATGTCGTCAATGCATCGATCTACATTCCTCAGTGTAATTGTGTTTTGACCAAGTATTAATGACGTCGCGTTCCTTTGAATAAAATTCACAGGGCGTCATTAATATTTGGTCAAAACACAATTACATTTACTGAGGAATGCATTGATGCATTGATAACACATTGTGTAACTACGTGTTAACTACTGGTTGTTAACAAGTGCTACAGTAGAAGTTAACACATTGTTTTTGTCTGATGGCCGGTGCAGTGGTTTTTATCCATGTTCGTTTAAAAAAAAAATCTGTACAAGGCGAATGTTAAAAAAAATAATTGTATTTAGCAACGCGAATTCGTATTTCCGTACGAAATACGGAAAATTAGCGCGGGGCCCCCCATTGGCACGGGGCCCAATTGGAAGCAATCGGTTCAATCGGCTTAAGGCCGGCCCTGTACAGAGGAGTCTTGGGATCCCAAGTTCATAACTCGCTGAAAGTGGCAACACAAGCAGAGAGAGTGGTGAAAATAGCATATGGTATGCTTGCTTTCACAGATAGGGTATTGAGTGTAAGAGTCAGATAGTCATGATGCAGCTCTATAGGACTTTGTGTAGGAAAGAACTGGTTAAATCGAAGGTGGACACAAAATGCTTGAGATACGGGACAGGCAGCATCTCTGGAGAGAAGGAATGGGTGACGTTTTGGGTCGAGACCCTTCTTCAGACTCTGGCTAGGCTGTATTTGGAGTATTATGCGCAGTTCTGATCACCCATTATAGAATTGAGCGAATTGAGGAAAGCAGTTGAACAGAGGGATCTCGGAATAACTGTGCATAGTTCCCTGAAGGTGGAATCTCATGTAGATATGGTGGTAAAGAAAGCTTTTGGTGTGCTGGCCTTTATAAATCAGAGCATTGAGTATAGAAGTTGGGATGTAATGTTAAAATTGTACAAGGCATTGGTGAGGCCAATTCTGGAGTATGGTGTACAATTTTGGTCGTCAAATTATAGGAAAGATAGTCAACAAAATAGAGGAGATTTACTAGAATCTGGGTTACTGGCCTGGGTTTCAGCAACTAAGTTACAGAGAAAGGTTGAACAAGTTAGGTATTTATTCTTTGGAGCGCAGAAGGTTAAGGGGGGACTTGATAGAGGTCTTTAAAATGATGAGAGGGATAGACAGAGTTGACGTGGATAAGCTTTTTCCATTGAGAATAGGGAAGATTCAAACAAGAGGACATGATTTGAGAATTAAGGGACAGAAGTTTAGGGGTAACATGAGGGGGAACTTCTTTACTCAGAGTGTGGTAGCTGTGTGGAATGAGCTTCCAGTGGAAGTGGTGGAGGCAGGTTCGATTTTATCATTTAAAAATAAATTGGATAGGTATATGGACGGGAACGGAATGGAGGGTTATGGGCTGAGTGCAGGTAGATGGGACTAGGGGAGAATAAGTGTTCGGCACGGACTAGAAGGGCCGAGATGGCCTGTTTCCGTGCTGTAATTGTTATATGGTTATATGGTTAAAGGATGTGGTGGCTTTGGAAAGGCCGCGGAGGAGGAGCACCAGAATAATGCCTGGGTCAGGGGGTAATAGCAACAGGGAGAAGTTGGACAGACTTGGATTGGATTACTACCCTTGAGGTCCTTTATTCGAACATTTTCCTAACCCCCTGCATTCAGTCCACGGGTCTGCTATGTCATCTGTGCCAATGTGCACAACAACATCTGGCTGGCCAGCCTACCCCCTTGAGAATGTCCTATAGCTGCTCCTGGACATCCTGGACCCCGGAATCAGGGAGGCAACACAACATCCTCGAGTCTTGTTTGCTGCCACAGCATCCCCTGTCTGTCCCCCCAACTAACAAGTATCCTATCACTATCGCTCTGCCTGACTACCTTTGCCAGACTTATCGCCACTCACCTCACTGCTGCTGCCCTCACTTGTCCAGTCATCTCCCCCCAACAGAATCCAAAGGGCCATACCTGTTGTCGAGTGGAATTGCCACAGAGGACTCCAACACTCTGTGTCTTCTCCCTTTCCCTGTGGTCATCCTATTACTTTCTTCCAGTACCCAGAGGCGTGACCACCTCACTAACTCCTATCTATGACAGTCATACGTATGAGCCTGAGGTAATCCAGCTGCTGCTCCTGTTCCCTAATGCGGTCCACAAGGAGCTGCAGCTGAATGTACCCCCCGCCTATGGACCTCAGGGTCACTGGAAGTTTCGCTGACCACCCATAATCCTGCAGGAGGAACATACAACTGCCCTAACTACAATCTCTACTGCACTGGACAAAGGAAAGTTTACGAAAGAAAGGAAAAAATACATACCGTACCTGATCCCACCTTGACCTTCAATACTGAAGCCTTTCAAGTCAAAGCCTCACACTTACTCTCTACCTGGCACTTCACCACCACAGGGCTGCTCCCAGCATGACTGCTCCACTCGGATCTACCTTCCTTTTATACATCCACTAGAAGCAGTCACTCCAGGATGCATTACTATGTGACAGATTACAGGCCGCATTTGAAGTACTGTAAAAAAATTTATGCCCTATATGGTCCAGAGGAGGTCAAGAATGATTCCAAGAATGAGTGGGTTAGCATATGATAAGCGCTTGACTCGCTGGAGTTTAGAAGGTTGAGAGGGGCCCTCATTGAAACTTACAGATTAATGAAAGACATGCGGTAGATAGAGTGGATGAGGAAAGGATGTTTGCACTGGTGGGAGAGTCTAGGACCAGAGGTCATAGCCTCAGACTTAAAGGGCACTTAAAGGTGAGGAGGAACTTCTTTAGTCAGAGAGTAGTTAATCTGTGGAACTCATTGCCACAGAGTGCTGTGGAGGTGAAGTCAGTGGATATTTTTAAGGCAGAGATAAACAAATTCTTTATTATAACAGGTGTCAAGGATTATGGGGTGATGGCAGGAAAATAGGATTAGGAGTAAGAGTTCAGCCATGACTGAATGGCGGAACAGACTTGATGGACTGAATGACCTAATTCTGCTCCTATAACAACTAAGCTTGTGACAAGCAAGGAGAATGAGCAGATGCAAATACAACAAGAATATTAGTGCCATATTTACAATATTATGGGGTTGAAATAGAATTTGTAATTGGCAAATTCTTCTACTGAGTTGTCCCTTAATTAGTCATGGCATAAAAAAGCACCCAGAAGAAGTTTCTTTTTAAGTTGGAGAGATTTGGAAGGCATAGTATGCTGGATTTATGTTATCTGTGGTTTCAAGCAGAATCAAGGTCTAAACTAGCCTCAAAATAAGAGCATGCATTAATAAGAACATAAAACAGAACAGCATAGGAACAGGCCCTTTAGCCCACAATGTTTGTGCTGAACACGATGCCCAGCTGAACTGATCTTATCAACATGATCCATATCCCTTTATTCTCTGCACTTCCATGTGCCTATCTAAAAGCCTCTCAAACGCCACTTTTGTATCTGCCTGCACTACCACTCCTGGCAATATGATCCAGCCCCCCATCACTGTGTAAAAACAATGCCCCCCACATCTCCATTAAACTTTATCCCTCTCACTTTATAGCTATGCCCACTAGTGTAGGACATTTACACTGATAAAAGGTTCTAACTGTACTTTTCTTCTCTTCAAGTGTTTATTCAATTGTTTGGAAAATTACGACTGACCCTGTTTTTATCATTTTTAATGGAGGCACTGTATTGATCATGTACTTGCTACTCATAAGGTATTGCTTGATGTTCAAAAGAACGTCTGGTTCTTTTGCCAACCTCCTGAAATCTGTGTCCTCTGGTTACCTCTGCCACTGAAACCATTTTTTCTTTATTTCCTTTATCACAATCCATCATGATTTTAATTACAATCTTGGAATGCAATAAAACACAACGGTGTCAACAGCTCATTTTCGCTCCTTTGTTCTCATCTCGTTATTGTCTTTGGGTGAATATATTGTTTTAAAATCACCATTTCATAACCAGCCTCTTACCTTATTTAGAAATCCTTTCAGGACACTGGCTGCTTTTACAGAAAGTGATCTAGGGATTCGAATGGGCTTCTCCAGAATGACTATAAAATCAAAACAGAAGTTGGATTTATGATAGATGCTAATTCTCTTTCAGGCCTCAATCATTCTTCCATCAAATAGTATTCAATATGTTACACACACAAAATGCTGGAGTAACTCCGTGGGACAGGCAGCATTTCTGTCTGTCTGGCCCGCTGAGTTACTCCAGCATTTTGTGTCTATGTTTGATGTAAACCAGCATCTGCAGTTCCTTCGTACACATTCATTATGTTATATTTATTTTACTTCATTAGATCAACTACAGCTTAAGGAGAGAGATGGGTTAAGGAGAGAGATCCTATTCTTCAGTTCTGGAATTCACAATCTGACTTTTAACTGCTGGACTCAAACTCCCTCCTTTTGCCATCATGGCTCCGAGCACATTTCTAGGCCTTCAAACCAGGTCCCAATTCACTTCCCAGTGATGTGTGACATTAAATACAGGCAGGGAACACTTCTCAGAATGTGTGAAATGTCTCGTAAATTGCACTCATCCTTCCAAGCTGAGAGTATTCCAACATTACTGCCATCTGCCCTAAAGATATTGGAAAGGCTTGAGGTCTCCAAAGACAAGTCGCTCCCCTGGGTAACTAGCCTCTGCCTTTGTCTTGTGGCTGGCCCATTTGAGTTTCTGGTCAATGGTGAATGTTGGTGGAGGGAGACGGAATAGTTGTCATGCCATTGACTCTTTCTTGTTGGAGACAGTAATTAGCTGAATCTTTAGTGGCACACATTTTACCTCCCACTAATCAGCAGCCACGAACAACTGCATTAACTGAGGTGTTGTCAATAGTTTGCAATCATTAGTGAATATCCCTTCTACTGAGCTAATGAAGGGAAGAAGGTAATTGAAGATGTCTGGGCCTCAGAGACTGTCCTGAGGAACTCCTGTGGTTATGTCTTGTGGCTGGAATAATTGACCTCCAACAAATACAACTGTCTTCCTTTTTGCAAAGCTTGGCTCCAACCCCAACTCCTGACTTCAGTTTTATCAGGACTCAATGAAATGCTGCCTTGGTGCCAAGGTCAGTCACTCTCACCTCACTTCTGAAGTTCAGCTCTTTCACATGTTTGGAACAAGGTAATAATGAGGTCTGGAGTGAGTGGTCCTGACAAGACGCAAACCAGGCATTGAGCAGGATATTGGTGAGTAGGGAATACTTGACAGCACTGTTGATGATACCTTCCATCACTTCACTGGTGAATAAGAGGAAACGGGTTGGGCAGATTCGAATTGTCCAGGGTAATTTATCCAAAATGTTGGGGAGATGCTCGTGATGTCTATTGGAACAGCATGGTTAGAGGCGAAGATAATTCTGGAAAACACGTACTCAGAATTTCAGTGAAATATTGTCTGCTCCCATAGCCTTTGCTGTATCGGGAGCGGAAGTGAGTTCGCGGCGAGCCTTAAACGATGGAATAGTCCCAGCCTCAACTACCTCCTCAGGCAGCTTGTTCCATACACCCACCACACTTTTGTGTGAAAATGTTACCCGTCGGATTTCTATTAAATCTTTCCCCTTCACCTTGAACCTATGTCCTCTGCTCCTCGATTCCCCTACTCTGGGTAAGAGACTCTGTGCGTCTACCCGATCTATTCCTCTCATGATTTTATACACCTCTGTAAGATCCCCCCTCCTCCTCCTGCGCTCCATGGAATAGAGACCCAGCCTACACAACTTCTCCCTATAACTCACAACCTCTAGTCCTGGTAACATCCTCGTAAATTGTTTTTGATCCCTTTCAAGCTTGGCAATATCTTTCCTAAAACATGGTGCCCAGAACTGAACACAATATTTTAAATGCGGTTTCACCAATGTCTTATACAACTGCAATGCGACCTCCCAACTTCTATACTCAATACTGACTGATGAAGGCCAAAGTGCCAAAAGCCTTTTTGACCACCTTATCTACTTGCGACTCGACCTTCAAGGAACCATGCTCCTGCACTCCTAGATCCCTCTGCTCTACAACACCACCCAGAGGCCTACCATTTACTGTGTAGGTCCTGCCCTTGTTTGACGTCCCAAAATGCAACACCTCACACTTCTCTGTAGTAATTTCCATCAACCATTCCTCCGCCCACCTGGCCAATCGATGCAGATCCTGCTGCAATCTTTCACAACCATCTTCACTATCTGCAAAACCACCCACTTTTGTAACATAAGCAAACCTGCTAATCTTGCCCTGTATGTTCTCATCCAAATCATTGATGTAGATGGCAAACAGTAACGGGCCCAGCACTGAACCCTGAGGAAACCACTAGTTACAGGCCTCAAAATCATGAGAGAAATCGAGAAGCAACATTTCACCATCACGTTCTGCTTCCTTCCAAGGGGCCAATATGCTATCCATTCAGCTATCTCTCATTGCGATCTAACCTTCCAGAGCGGCCTACCATGCGGAACCTTGTCGAATGCCTTACGGAAATCCATGTACACAACATCTACAGCTCTGTGCTCATCGACCTTTTTGGTCACGTCTTCAAAAAAATCAGATTTGTGAGAAACGACTTTCCACGTACAAAACCATGCTGACTATCCTTAATTAGCCCTTGCCCATCCAAATGCCTGTATATCCTATCCCTCAGAACACTCTCCAGTAACTTTCCAACTACAGATGTTAAGCTCACCGGCCTATAGTTCCCAGCATTTTCCCTGCAGCCCTTCTTGAAAGGAGGCACAACATTTGCCACACTCCAGTCTTCTGGCACCTCTCCTGTATTTAAGGACGACTCATAAATTTTAACCAAGGCTCCCGCAATTTCCTCTCCAGCTTCCCGCAATGTCCTCGGATATACCTGATCACGCCCTGGAGATTTGGCTACCTTCATACACAACAGTACCTTCAGGACTTCTTCGACGGTAACCCTGACTGCTCTTAAGGCACTTCCATTAACTGCCCCAAGTTCCTCCGTCCTACTGTCTTTTTCCTCGGTAAATACAGAGGAGAAATACTCATTGAGGACATTGCCCATTTCCTGTGGCTCCACACAGAGGTGATGGCTTTGAACCCTGAGAGATCCCACTCTCTTTCTAGTTACCCTTTTCCCCCTTATGTATTTATAAAATATTTTGGGATTGTCCTTAATGCTACCTGCCGGAGCTATCTCCTGGCCCCTTTTTGCTTTTCTGATCTCATTTTTCAGTTTACTCCTTAGTTCCAGAAAGTCCTCCAGGGATGCACCTGATCCCAGCTGCCTATACCTGTCCCATGCACCTTATTGTTTTTGACCAACGCCTCAATTTCCCTCGTCAGCCAAGCTTCCTTACGTTTGCCTGCTTTGCCCTTCACTCAAAACAGGCTTTCGTCAGCATACTTTGAAAAATATCCCACTTGGCCAATGTTCCTTTTCCCTCAAATAATCTGCTTCAGTCAACTTGAGCGAGACCTTCTCTCATACCCTCAAAGTGGACCTTACCCCAGTTGAGCATTTTAACACGTGGACCCTCTCCGTCCCTATCCATAATTATCTTAAACCTAATCGAACTGTGGTCACTCGTCCCAAAAGGTTCCTTCACAAACATGCCCTTCCCAATTTCCCAATACTAGATCGAGCATTGGGAGCCTCCACATACTGCTCAAGAAAACTCTCCTGAACACTTTTGTGGAATTGCACCCCATTTAAACCCTTCACACTATGATTTTCCCAATCTATATTGGAAAGTTAAAATCCCCTACAACAACAACCTTATTTGACCTCCAGCTGTCTGCAATCTCCTGGCATATTTGTTCTTCTAATTCCCATTGACTATTCGGGGGTCTGTAGTACACCCCCAGCAAGGTGATCATCCCTGTTTTGTACCCTAGCTCCACCCATTTAGCCTCACTAGACGAACCGTCCATAATCTCACCTCTGATCACAGCAGTGACATCCTCCTGAACCAACAATGTAACCCCCCCATCCTCTTTTTCCCTCATCCATCTCTCCTGAAGCTGCTGTACACCTGAACATTGAACTGCCAGTCCTGCCCGTCCCTTCACCAGATTTCAGTCATGGCCAGGAGGGACACCAGTGAGCAAGTAGGGACGTTGGTGAGAGTGGAGGGCTTTTCTGTGAGCGGGGAGGGACGTCGGTGAGTGATGAGGGACGTTGGTGAGTGGGGAGAGACTTCAGTAAGAGTGGAGGGCTGTCAGTAGGTCCCGCCGGGAACATAGGGGGCAGTGGGAGAATAAAGAGGGACTCAGTGGTAATGGGGTGGTGGGGCCGAGGATCATCGGGACTGTATTGAATACTTTTATAACTTTGCCAGAGCCTGATAAGTGGTGACTCTTTGCATACTTGTGTATTATTTACAAAACAAAGAATTTTACTTTACCAAGTCCATGTGACAATAGTCCATGTGACAATAAAGTATCAATTAATCAATCAATTTACTACTCTCTGCCATTTGATATCATATGGGGTGGCATGAATTGGCTGCAAACAGACTTTTAGGACGGTGGAAATCTCAGGAAGAAGAAGGAAGATTGACTGAACGTTATTGCCTTCCATCACAGTGAAGAATGTTGAATCCACTGTAGCGGTTGTTTATGTTAAATTCTATTGTATATTGTGTTCTTTTTTATTGTATGGCTGCATGGTAAACTTCACTGCACCTTAATTGGCGCATGTGACAATAAATGTGAACTTGAAATGTGTGAACTTGAAGCTGAGATGAATGATTTACATGCACTTCTGGCTGAATATGAATGTGAATACTTCAGTGATGTATTTAGCGCTGACATGCTGGGACCTTCAGCAATAACGATGGGTGTATTCTTGGAGCATCCTTCTCACATTGGCTAATTAATTGTTCACTGCCACACCAATACTGCAAAGAAATAATCTGATCCAAGGGTAATGAGATTGTTTAGATTCACCTACTGCATGTAGTTTTTTTCATGTCTAACACATATGTAGTCCCATGTTGGCATATTTTCACTTTCTGCACGCCTCATTGAACCAGACCTGTCCCCCTGGATGAAGGATATGCTGGGCTGTGGAGGTGTATGTTGCTGCTATTAATGATACTCCACAGTGCCTATTGATGCTAAGTTCGGAGCCGTCACATCTGTTCTGAGTCAGCACAATTATTGTGGCACACAATGCAATATAGTGTGGCCTCAGTGTGAAATGGGACTTGGACTCACTGTTCTTTGTCTCCACAAGGTCAGTCATTTCTGCTAATGTTATCATGGGTAGATATTTCTATCACACATAATTTATATCCTCATTTTTAAATATGTCAAGAAGCAAATTAAAGTAATTTGGTTTGGTTGTTTAGGGAGGGGGCAGAAGAATGACATTTCTGAAACATGGTTTTGTGTATGTTGAAGAGAAAGCCAATAATAGTGAGATAATGCAATGCGAGGATAAACAAGGATAACTGCCACTCCGGTCATTCCCTCTTCTACCGTAGGGCAGAAGATACAAATGCTTGAAAGTACGCACCACCAGATTCAAGAACGGTGTCATCCCCACTGTTATAAGACCCACTGGACGGTTGTCTCATGAACATAGAAAATAGGTGCAGGAGGAGGCCATTCGGCCCTTCGAGCCAGCACCGCCATTCATTGTGATCGTGGCTGATCGTCCCCTATCAATAACCCGTGCCTGCCTTCTCCCCATATCCCTTGACTCCACTAGCCCCTGGGGCTCTATCTAACTCTCTCTTAAATCCATCCAGTGACTTGGCCTCCACTGCCCTGTGGCAGGGAATTCCATAAATTCACAACTCTCTGGGTGAAAACGTGTTTTCTCACCTCAGTCTTAAATGACCTCCCCTTTATTCTAAGACTGTGGCCCCTGGTTCTGGACTCGCCTAACATTGGGAACAATTTTCCTGCATCTAGCTTGTCCAGTCCTTTTAGAATTTTATGTGTTTCTATAAGATGCCCCCTCATCCTTCTAAACTCCAGTGAATACATGCCTAGTCTTTTCAATCTTTCCTCATATGACAGTCCCACCATCCCAGGGAACAATCTCGTGCACTGCCTCAATCACAAGGATGTCCTTCCTCAAATTAAGAGACCCAAACTGTACACAATACTCCAGATGTGGTCTCACCTGAGCCCTATACAACTGCAGAAGAACCTCTTTACTCCTATACTAAATCCTCTTGTTATGAAGGCCAACATTCCATTAGCTTTCTTCACTGCCTGCTGTACCAGTAAGCCAACATTCAGTGACCGGTGTACAAGGACGCCCAGGTCTCGCTGCACCTCCCCCTTACCTAACCTAACCCCATTGAGATGATAATCTGCCCCCTTGTTTTTGCCGCCAAAGTGGATAACCTCACATTTATCTATATTATACTGCATCTGCCACGCACCTGCCCACTCACTCAACCTGTCCAAGTCACCCTGCAACCTCCTAGCATCCTCTTCACAGTTCACACTGCCACCCAGCTTTGT